>NC_134569.1:32470276-32677776 GCF_050947875.1 Dermacentor variabilis
GTTTATGATATCTGACTGTATCAGTGTTCTCGTACTTTTAGTGTTGCTTGCCCTACGAAGAAGCGTAGCCGGCGCCACTAAAGAGGCCCTACCTCTCCTTCAATTACACATCAACAAAGAAAGGGACGTTTTCTTCAATTTCTTGTTTTACCAGACATAAAGAAGAAGCTTAACAGCTCTGCTGAATGCAATGCGGATCATTCGGTTTCATTTTAGCATTTCAGTCCTCGTTCAATCTTGAAGCGTATAATAGCTATTTTTCAGTTACTTTGGACCGGCGCACATTCTTTGTTGCCACGCCAGAGAATGCGGCATGATTTTCACCTCTTAATAATCTAGCTTGTGAACTATATCTCACTAGATAAGATTAAGAATTATGGTAATGACATGGTAACGTACTCAACACTCGCTCTCTCTTTCAATATTGTGTTGATAGTCTAGATTAAACTTTCTAAACAAGCTGACCGAAGCATTTACTGACCGAATCAACGTAAGTGGACATTGAGTTCAACATAAATATTTCTTTCAGAATCCACATTCACAGCCACCGCTGTTTAGGGCAACAAAATACAACTCGACAGCGAACTCAAATACCGTATGGTTATATTGCATCATGCAGCAGCAAAGAAATAGTGCTTGCATATTTGTAAGAAGTTTCAGAGTAATTTAGTTTTCCGCAGAGGTTGTTCAAGCCTACCGAGTTGCCTATGGAGCAGCGCTACTTCTTCTGCGCGAAGTTCATCTGCGCTCATTCTTGCTACGGCACTGCTTGTTTTCTTCCTTTTGTCACTGTTTCTTTGTTATCACAGCATTGTACATTATTTGGTATTCTTGCTAATTGTTCTTTTATATTATTTTACCCTTTTGTGTTATGTCTCGGTACCACTTATTTTCCTCTTCTCTTCTGCAACCATCAACGATGAATCATTGCCTTTTCGGGTTCTGCAAACAGATAGTCTAATAGACACTTTTTCCTGAGTGCATTCAGTTTGCTACGCTCAGAGCACCATATCCCGTCTGCCTCCAGTCAAAGGGGCGCAGCCACTTAGCAACAGCGCAATTGGGCTAAAGCTCAGAGCTGAGCAAGAGGCGAATAAGCGTAACGTAACCCGTGGCTTTCCCGAGTTGACTGAATAGAACGCAAGCCGCCATGCCCTTAACACCTCTGTCACTTGGCAACCAGCATGCAAACACTGTTTCTTTCGTACCTGTGGGAAAAGGGTCATCGAGAGCAGGAAATCGGCGCTGATCTTTCGGGGAATGTCAGAATGGTATTGAGGTGAGCTAGATTGTTCATGACTAAGGTGAGTTTTGACACTTCAGCTGAAATTATGGACCAATGGAGACATACGAGGACGTCAATGAAATATATAGTCTGAGTTTTATTTTCGCGCATGCAGCACTACACTTTTCTTCATTATGCGCGTCTGCATTTATTTATTTATTTATTTATTTATTTATTTATTTATTTATTTAATTATTTATTTATTTATTTATTTATTTATTTATTTATACGGCCAATCTTAATTGGGACCATAGCACGATGGCGTAGGCAACATAATAAGAACATATTGCTTACAACGTCCACATAACACGCTCTAAGTATGTGATAAGGATGTTTATTATAATTTTTGTACCAACAAGGCATGGAGCGAAATAAACTATACATGGTTAGTAATAGGAATAACCTCATTAGCAAGGAGAAATCAATCAAAATAATTTATACAAGCGCAATCAGGTATGAACATGGTCTGGGAATTAATGCACAGGTAGTGGCATTGAAATGTGAAAGGAAGATTCTTCAAAACAGAACGACGTCACAGACATCTTATTTTCTTATATCTGTGCAAAAAGATTTGAAGCGAGGAGCCACATGCGCAAAGATAAAACTCACTTGTCAGTTCAGCGACGTCCTTGTCTGTCCCCACTTGTCCCGCGTTTCAGTGCAGCTATTAAAACCCGCCTTTCAGTTAAACTATTCAAACCCGCCGCAGCCTTCCCTGTAGTATGCACCTCAGCAGTGAGCGGGACGAGCCACGAGATGCCCTAAACTAAAGCGTTGCAATCTTACAAAGGCAGCAGCAGTTGATGTTAAGAGGAAGCTTTAGGCTCGGGCCCAACTCCAACGCGGCCTATTCAAATACATGTAAAACTCAAAAACGCTTTTCTGAGGTAACCCCTTGACCGATTTTAATGAAATGTGTTGCACTTGAGAGAGAAAGTTAAATTCTAGTGACTCTTGGTAGCAGAATCTCGATTTAGAACCTGAATGCTATGAAAAAGATTTTCAAGAAATTGAAAGTTTTAAAAAAATAGACGCAGGAAGTTTAAAAGATAATAGCCCTGCACCAAAAGCACATATTGCGGTTCTTTAAACGGCATCCAGTAGATCATTCAAAACGGACAAATTCGATATGGTAATTTATATCTTACGTGAATTTGTTACGTTGTGTACAAGGGTTCTTCAAAAGCTGTATATACACATTACTCAATATCTTTAGGTTCATGTGCAACATACCAATTTTGTCCGCTTTATATGTACTATGTGATGCAATTCACAGAATTATGACATCGTTTTCCCTTCGTGAGTTAGAGAGTAGTAAACTTGAGAGTTTCGTTTTCGGCAAATTTTCGGTTTCTCGCCAATTTTTATGAACATTTAACGATCTAAATCGAAAATCGGGTACCAACAGTCGCTCGATTTTAATTTTTTCCTATATATGCAACAAACGTCGTCAAATTTGGTGCAGTGGTTGCCGAGAAAAACGAATTCTCCTTTTACATGTACTTGGATAGGAGCACCCGACCTAAAGCTTCCTCTTAGGAAGGAGGCAATGGCTTCTCAGCCTGGAAATCCCGTTTCCCGTGCCCTCCACCCTGGTGAACGCAGATGCGGTACGGCATAGCGGCGGTGTTCCAGGACAAGTCGTCCTGCAAGACTCTTCCGGCAAACGCCGGCCGGGGCACGCGCATCAGCAAGCCCCTGCGCGGCGTGATCACGGAGAGGGAGGCTGCGCTGGGCATCCTGAGCCGCGAGGTGAAGTTGCTCCAGGAGGAGCGGGACCACCTGCAGGAGCTGCTGCAGCACTCGCTGCAGGGCGTCGTGCCGCAGCACGCCGCGCACGTCGCCAGGGGCCTGCAGGAGCAGATCGAAACGCTGAAGGCCGAGAATCAGCGGCTGCTGGACAGCTACAACGCCGAGAGGGTGAGTGCCGTGAACATAACAGGAGGGATCTTCTTGCAGCAATTGCTGCAGATTAAGTGGGTAAATGAGGACAGCGCCTTTTCTTCGAAAGTAAATGAGAGACGGAGTTGTTGTCGTCGTTTTTTTTTTTCAATCAAGCTGTATATGGCTAGGGTTCTGTGCATTTTTGTTCTCCGTGAACAAAAATTATCATCATCAATGGATCATATCCCCGCAAGCATTCATGCTCCCGTAAGCAAGCAAAAAATACAATGGCTCATAGCCCCATAAGGCAGAGGCTACCGGCGCCCAGCAAAGGGAAACGAACAGTGCTTCAATTCTTTCTAATCGCGCATACAACATACATAACAGCATAGAGTTTCTCACTACATTACCTAGAGGGAAATCTGGCGCTGCTGCGCTGTGGTATGCATGGGAATGCCGGTATATTGTGGATTCGGATTGGCATCGTTCTCGTAGAGACAGGACACCTTGAACATAGAGTTTCCTACAAAATTTTTTGTAGGAAACTCTATGACCTTGAAGACGCGCTTGGCAAGTACCGTTCCGTCTGTCACAATGATTCATTTTCTACTAGAAGAGCACGTGAAAAGCTGTTTTAGCTTTATTATTACGCGAAAACATGTTTTGTTTAACTATGAGAACTTGTTATTGTGTGTACGACTACATGTTACGTAAAAAGTATCAGCGGGCCGCTAAAATTGGAAGACAGACGACAAGGTTCACGCTCGCTCTGAAACAGTTGGTCTGTTCTTGCTTTTCTTCGCTTGGTGATGCAGTGCGGGTGAGTAAAGATGTAATATGCGTGAATGGAAACATTTCATTAAGATTTTACTTTGAGAACGCGTTATTTATGTAGCCATATCCACGTTTTAGACGAAGCCTCTTACAACACCAGCCAACACGAGCCTCGCAGACACATATACCGTCATTCCCATGACGGCACGGTGCCCCCTTAAGAAACTCCCATAGACGGTGGCGCCAGATTACCCTCTAGGTGTTATAGTGAGAAACTCTATGCATAACAGCATGTCGAAAACTGCCATCATCAATGGCTCATACCCCCGTTATCAAGGGCTAATACCGTAGTAAGCAAGCAAAAGTTGCAATGACTCATAGTCTCGTAACTCCGCATATCCGAAAACGGCCATAACGGAGAAGCCATTAGAATACTTGACAATAGTGTTCAACAAACAATCGGACTAATAAAGCGAATATCCAACAGGCACTATGGCATGAAAGAGCACAATCTCATTCGATTAATAGAAACATTCGTAATCAGTCGTACTGTATATGTGGTTCCTTACCTCAAGCTCTACGCTGCGGAGAAAGCCAAGATAGACTGCATTATTAGAGGGGTGTATAAGCAAGCAAGCCTTGGTACTTCAGGCAAATACGTCAAACGACAAATTCTTGGCGCTCGGCGTGCACAACACATTAGACGAACTTATTGAGGCCCAGAGAGTAGCGCAGTATGAAAGGCTTACACAGAGTTTGACGGGGAGACACATCTTAATGACATCGGAATAGCTTACGAAACACAGCACGGAGTGCGGAGAGACATCCCAAGGAAAATAAGGGAACACCTATCAATACCCCCAATCCCTAGAAACATGCACCCGGAGTTTCACCAAGATAGAAGAAACGCAAGAGCGAGAGCTCTCCACAAAAGATTCCGTAGTGCCAGGGGCGTGGTCTTTGTGGACGCGGCGGAGTACGCAAATGGACAGAGTATGTCGATAGTTGCTACGAGTCTAGAGAGTGACTGCAGAGTTAGCGGGACGGTAAAAACATGGAAGGCAGACTCAAGCGACTAAGCGACTCAAGACAGCCGTCAAGAACTATGCAAAAGGAAGAATCTCGCCGGAAGCACTGAGAATTTTAAACAACTTCACATTCACATTATATGGGCACCCGGACACTCCTCCCTTCCCGGGAACGAAATAGCGCACAACCTGCCTCGAGAACTGACAGGCCGAGCAGGTGACACGCAACAAATACTGGGAACGGAGAGAGACCGGATGACCAGCTTTAACGAGATCACCAAACACTACAAATTTGGAAGGGCCCATTTCCCCCCGGCACACTCCTCCTTAAGTAGACGGCAAGCGACGGCATGGCGCCTCTTACAAACAGATACATATCCGAACCCGGTGGCATACCACCGCTATACTACCCGGACCTTTATACGGATAGATGTAGATACTGTCAAGAAAGGGCGGACCTACAACATATGGTTTGGGCTTGTCCTCGTACACCCATACAGAATAAAATAAGTAAGACCAGAGAGCAGTGGGAGACCGCGTTGCTCAGCTGTGCACCGGAAGACCAACTCAAGGCAATCCAGCAGGCCGAAGATGCCGCCAGGGCCCAACGGCTCGAGGCCGTCATTTAGGTAGAGAGGCCTGGTCTCAAATCTGCTATGCACAAATAAAGTTTGTTCCCCCTCCTCCTCCTCCTCATGGTCCCGTAAAGTTCATGACTAGTCACTTTACGTGAATTGGCTGCGATGACACTGCCCCTGTTGTCGTTGTAGGTGATTCCAATGTGGATGTGTCGGGCCCGAAAAGGGAATGGTTTTACGCGTTCCGTATTGCAGACGTATCTCTTGCGACGCCGCACCGATCCGGCCCAACCGACCACCTAGCGGCGTACTTCCATCGATTTGATACTATGAAAGAATGTGCAGTTGCGAGTGAAATAATGGCCATCCATCAAGACAATAAATGAGTGTACGTACTTTTCGTCACGATGACCACCCATCAAGACAGTAAATGAGTTCGTACCTTTGTTCAAAATTACGTGTCACCTCCGTGTCGTGTGCTAAACAGCTTCGCTGGTTAACTACTTTACAGAGTGGAATGGCTCATGATTTTTTTTCACATAGAAGGAATTGGCTCTACCACATAGAGCTGGCTACAGCAGTACTTTTAGGCCTGACGATAACTAAACCGAAGACGAAATGAAAGCTAAAGGAAATGATGTTTCAACTATCGATCACTCGATAATTGCGCAATAACTTTTTCGTAACTAACGCTACCTTCTAAACTTATTCTTGCATATTAATAAATTAAACAGAGTAGCCGGAACGACGGCGCTATGAAAGAAGCATATAAAATATCGAACCTCACTTTCCTAAATTAATAAGGGTATGAGCAGTGTGTCTACCAAAGAAAAAACATACCCTGAAATCAATCAGACTCGCTCTAAAAATATATGATTTTTTTTCTTAGAGTTCGCAATAGGACTCACATTCACCGGAATTTTGCTCCACCGTGATCACTCCGACACCTCCTCACGGGTCAATCTGAGCAATGTACGAGCATGCACTGAACATACACTAAGAACATTACGCAAGTGTTGTAAGCTGCTCTTATTTGCCTGCTCCGCGAAACGCTCAACGATACTTAGAAACTACAGCGTCGATATCATATATCGACCGCCTTTCATAAGGCTCATATCAACTTTGAAAGCAGCTCTGTCTAGTTTTCGTTTTCTAAAGGAGTATGCTGTTAATTATGGACATGAAGTGGCATGATGCTATCCGGTAAAATGCGTAGGAAGCACTCGAGTTGATAACGATGCGCCACTAAGGCTAAAGCGCCCGTGCTTTACAACATGTCCATGAAGTCTCTTTAAAATTTCAAGCTGTTATTCCGAGTAAATATGAGTAGTTAAATATATGAAATTTATTAAAAATTAGCAGCATTTATTAAAATTTGTTTCATCACATACGAAAATAAATATGGGCACCATTGATAGCACGAAGGACATAGTGGCGAAATTTGGCTTCCTGCCATAACCGCTATAGCGTAACCTCATCAAATGTGGCAACCGCATCAGTAATCCTTTGATTGAAGTCAGTAAGCTCCTGCACCTCTGTCCGATACACTATGTCTTTAACGTAGCCCTACAGAAACAAACCTAGACTCGTTATGTCTGTTATAAAAGGCTCGTCTTATCCGTTCGATGTTTTACTCGTATACTCGTTCGCACTCATTCCTTTCTTTATCCAACAATGTGCCGGTTTCCATTAACTTCTTGTGCCAGTCACTAATTAGCGGACGTAATGGTGTTTGTTTTTCATACTTAGCGATGAAGTTTCGGCTAGTCTTTCTGTTCGATTTCGTTTAAGTGAACCTCACCCCGCAGTGTGTGTTGTCTTGAGGAGCAGCTACTTTCATATGTGGGCCCTCTCTTTTTTCCCTTTTTCTTCAGAATATTGCCTCAAATGTACAAATTGACTATTTATACGAACTTGATATTAACCACGTACCATCAGTCACGTCACGTCATCAGTCATCAGTCACGTATCGTATCATTCGCATTCTTATCAAATTGATCAAACCGTACAGCCAAAATCAAGAAGGGAGCCGATACATGGAGCAGCTCACTGTGGCACAGAGATTAAATAATCAGGAATAAAATGCCTCAGGAATGACGGCCTGCGCTTCGATAGGTGGACCAAGATAGGTCCACATATCGAAATTTAGGAGCGTCTTTCTGGTGTAATATATCCCTGTCTATGTAACGTCACTATGAACGCCTTCTGGCTCTTGTCGCTACAATGCGAGAATAACTCCCACAGAAGTCCATGTTTCTGCGGGCTTCTTATTAATATTCGAGAGGCAGCTGCTGAAGTCTGCGCTTAAATCTGTCTTTAACAAGAGCTTCTGCGCTAAGAGTCAGTGAGTGAACACCGCATAAAACATGCGAAAGAAACAATCAAATAAAATCGACGCGCTAAGCCATATTCTGCTTAGTAAAGGCATTTGCCAAGCAAAAATATTGCGAGAACAATGCGAGAACTGGCTTTAACTCTAGCGTAAAGGAGGAAATGCAGACGTGCCCTTCGCAAAAAGCACCCATCATGCGTCCCCTGCTGAGCTGCAGATAATTAAGTCCCACCCCGCAACGGGTTTTTATTTCGTGGACCAGTCGGTTCGTTTTGGATGTTTGCAGGGCCCGCACGCCTTCATTTTTCGCCTTACTAGGGGTTTTTAGAGCAGCGTCTCGTCTCGTCATATTGGTAGAAGAAAAATATCCGAATGGGCCAGCAAAAGCCAAACTTTATTACGTTCTCGCAAACTACTCATTCGTGCACTGCACACGGCGCACGCAGTTCTGGTGGGGTTCAACAGAAAGCGCGCGATTCAGTCAAGAGCGAAGGGACTGTTACCGTTGTCCTATCGAAATATACTACCAGTGTAAGTGTGCCTTGGGTATCGTAATTGAAGATGAAGGGAGAAAATTAAGACTAATGTGGCACAGGTCACATGTAAACCTTGCCTTACATACGCTACGCCTACTTCCAATCAAATCAGCACTTTCAGTGCAGCTCCGTATATTGAGAAACATGGTACCACAATAAAGTGAAGAAAGACCTAGAACATGTGAATGGGAAAAAATATAAAAGAAAGCACTCACGTAGGGGTCGGTGATGGAGCGATTAAGACAGAAACGAAATAAGTAATTTGAGTGCGACACTGAGAAAGGCGGCAGCGGGTGCTGTCGCCAGGCATAATTTTGCTATTTTCCAGTCATGCACAGCACTTAAACGAAATCTCTCTTTAACTAACCTCACTATAGCATTGCCAGAGTGCAAAGAAAAGTACAAACGCAAATACGTTACGTAACCTTCATGTCGACATGGTAACAAAAGGAAATATGACCTGATGCCTGTAGGATGGAAATAGCTCATGTCCATGGTTACACCGTTGCCGTAGTATATTGTAAAAGGTGTTCGATCAAACTTTGAAATATATGTCCCTTTCCCTCCTCAGCCATCTTCTCTTTACATATTTCCTTCTACAAATAACCAAATTATAAAAAGACGTCATAGGTACCCCCGTTGTAATGCACGCAAAAAAAAAAAGATCTTTTTAAAAGTGTACGACACCTGAGTCGAGAATTGAGCTTCGTAGTCTTATGTGAAAACTTCACGCTGTGAAACGTCTCATGGCACATGCACATCGCCCTTTCGCCACATCACGTCTCTGTTCAGCTCTAGACATTAAGAACAGCGCATTTCTTTTTTGTTATAAACAAATAAATTCCTACATGTAATCTTTACATATAATGTATATAGGCTCATAGGTATCCCTAACCCACACCGACTTCTTATTGGAACATCGCATTATATTCAACTGAATATTTGCTTTACTTGGTTTTCTTCGATTAAGCCATTCGATATGTAGCACGAGGTTCCATGCCCAGTCTTGGATAATTCTCATGAATAGGCATATGCACCTGTTACACAACGTGCATGTAATCCTCAAATTTTGCTTAATACTTGTCGTAATTCTCTGTGCATACACCTGTCATCGTCCTTCAGGAAGCATCATACAACGCCCCTGTACTCCTGACAACACTGTAGACGTCTCGCACTGTGTAACTGTGCATTTCGGCATAACCTATGGACACTGTAGTGCATAAACATAAAAATGCTTGAGATTATAGTTGTCACTTCTGCGACGGTAAGCTTAAACATTGCATGCGATAACATACTCTACTGGATGAAAACTAACAAATTTCTGTGGTTCTGCGGCACTTAAAACCAGGGTGTCGGACCCTAACTCAATCCCGAAAGGAAAACCGTACCTGAACCATAACTTGTAGCGGAACTGAACCCGAACCTTTATATTTTCACGTGACTGAACCCGAACCGAGTCTGAACTGAAAAAAATCATAACGGTTACTGGTTCAGCAAGGAAGGGTTAAGCATATAAGGCAACAACTGGTGCTCAGTGGTTTGCACGATTCTTCGAATAACCGCTTCTTCACTCGGCACACCTTACTATCAGAGTTGCTACACACGAGTTAAATGGTGTGCGGGAATGGGGATATAGAAAGGGCATGCGCTTATAACCACGACCACCTGTGCAGAGGCGCTTGCACTTCTGAAGCCAGCCATGACAGTTGTGTTCTGCGACCAAAAAGTTGTTCCGTGCGCTCCTCGGAATGGACATTTCTGATGACGCCCCCATTTCGGCCGTTAGGTCAACTTGTTACTAAAACTAGATAAATTAGTTAAACATGGAGAACGGAAAGCATAATGCCCTCGAGAAGAAATATCAGCAAGTTCAGCCGCATGCATAATTTTATTGTAACCGTAGAATTGTGGTCGCTAATGTATGCCTTAACTTCCTCAGAGAGATGAAACCGGGGCTGTAGACGGCACGCGAAACCTTCTTATGTTACGTGCCATTGTTCAACGCCCGTTTGGTGCATAGCCAAGCAAAGTACAACGCCCTTCGAGTTGTAGAAGTTATTCGTGGGGTACAATGCGCGCGTTTCTTTATTTTTGTCTGCCCTTAAGCAGCGCAAGACTGTGCTCACATGCAGATTCGCAAGAAAGATCGACGTATGGTTCAGCACAAAGCATTTTATTCATCGCTCAGAAGCTTCAATGGCCGCGCCTGCCTCTAAAAAAGTAGCGAATGGGCGAAACGTCAAATGCTGGCTTCCTTCTTTGCTACAGACTAGAAGCTTGAAGTTGTAATGAATCTAATACGAATGTGAATTGACGCTATCTTGACAACATAGACCACATGCCACAGTTCGCTCACCATCAGAACTCTAGTGAAAGCCTGAAGCGAAACGAAAATTAACTGACTCTGCTGCCTTTCAATGTAATGAGTGTTGAAGCTACGCAGAGCTTACGTTGATGCAAGAATTCTCGCTGTTTACCTGTCTTTATTATATACATGAAAATTTCCCAATATCGGTGCACTTGATTCGTAAATTTGGGCCTCCTCTTGATGAAACTTGCGCATGGCCATGCGGAAAAGTCGATAGCACTATGCAGTATATCGCCATGCGGCAAAATAAAATGGACTTGCGCCAAATTGGTTTGCGATCCGAGTCAGTGTTGCAAACCGGTTCGCCAACCGTTCCGTTATAAATGTTTTTCTCCGAACAGGAACTGAATCGGAGCGACATAAAAGTGAGCTAAACCTTAACCGGAACCGAAACTTAATTTTTTTTCAGTATGATACCCTGTTTAAAGCCGCTTCACTAGGGTTTTGTTTCACATAGATTATAATATGCACGTTGGATCTGCACAACTTCACTAAAGAACGAAATCACTGTGCCAATTGTAAAAACCATGAAATAGACACGCGTATACAGGCATTACGCGTCTTAAAAATTCAGGAAACATGCACGAAAACAAATTACAGTAATTGAACTAAAAGGCAGGTCACTCATTTACATTATTTTCCTCCAGTAATTTCTCTCTACATTAAAAGTACGCAGCGCATCCGGAACGCACTGTTAGACCAGTACTTTGAACCAGGATTTGCAGCTGCATCGTGGCGTAATTTTTGAATTTTGAGTTTATATTTCCTTGAACTGATGTCACTTCCATGAAGGTTTAGTCGTGAGGGACTAGTACTGCACGCACTGTGGATTACTCAGTAAAAATTGGCATGTTGTTTAGGCATCTGACTACTGTCCGAACAGTGTGGTGCTCGGTTAGTTTTAAACATGCGCATGTAAGCAATCTGAAGGCGAAAAACAACTACGCACAAGAAAGCAGACGAGGAGAACGAGCGTTCACTGTCAGAAGTTATCTTGTATATTATTAATTTTTATTTCATTATCATTACTCATCAAATCCGCTTTCTCTTGTGGCTTTCCGATTGTTTGAGCATAGCTAATTACTTCAGTTATTGTGTGGCCAATCCCTGCCGTGAGTGTGTGTCATGCTTGAAGGAATGAGCATTGCTAATAACGGACAATTTGCCTACAAGTAAGGGCACTTTTCTTGCAAAGGTCGTTATGGAGCATTCCAGAAGTCAATCGATTATAATAATTTCGCAGATATCGCGACCACTACAGATATTTGGTTGGTTAGGCTTAGTACCAGCCACTAATAAAGACGTACTGCAGACTCGTGCGACCTTGTACGATCGCAGTACCATTTCCAATGAAGTTCTTTCACTGTAGCTGCTGCATTAAGAATTTCGGTGTCCTGTAATGACATCGTCCAATTTAAAACGTTGCCCGTATATGATTCACCTGTTGAGCCACATGTCGAAAACGTGATGCACATATACCATTTTCAATATCTTGCTCAGCGAATTTTTTTTTTAGCAAAGGCCGTAATTTAGTTAGGCATATTTAGCTTCGCATGTCCATAAGCCATAATGTTTCATCCATTTTCAGCAAACTTGATCTAGATGGCTGTCAGTTCTTTTTTTCATTCCAGCTGTATAGTTTTGTTTTACGGCGCGTATAATTCGTTGTGTTTAGACACGCTTATAATTCCTTGGAGCACTTACATAAATAATTTACTGCAAAATTTACTATGCACATACACACTTGGAACTTTGCATATGCATCACGCACCAACCTACCTTTTATTTTTCCCAAATATTAGCAGTGTGCTTCGTTGAGTTTACCAAGGACACTGAGGAAACCTACCAAGTGCTTCGTATGACACAAAAATTTAAGGAGAACGAGTATTAGCATTCTGGTAATTGTTCGCAATGTTCATCATTTATCCAGAAAGTTTAAACTTTCTCCACAAACCACCTTAACAGTACTCATTTTTCCACCGAAGGCGAACACGGTGTCACGCACGTATCTCCTATAAGTCTCTGGGAACTTTGCGGATAACGGCCATATTGTCACTTAGTAGTGAAGCTGATGAACGCAGCAGCGAAACTGTGAATAACTTAACTTCCTGTTGGGCGAACCTGTGCCCGCGAAAGCAAGTTACACTCAAAGCACAATGACCGCGGCGAATGCTGTCGGTGATCGGCGGAAATCTGATCAGCAGGTCAAGCGCGTCGGCTTTTATACATGAGTCATGGAACGTTCCAGAGTAATCGCTGGTACTACACAATTCGCGTCGCGTATACAGTCAGGTTACATATGCTTTCGTGACGACAGACAACGCATAGAATCACAGATAACATTCCAGTAAGTTCCATTCATACAGGCGCCTCTTACGCTGAGCAACAACTTAAGTTAGTTGTTAGAGGGTGAAATGCAGTCCCCGAGATAAAGGTAAATAAGTACACGTGTCGATATAACGCTTTAAAGAACTTGCTTAAAGAAGTTTTTCAAGCCCGAAATTACCTTACGCTATCGAAACTTTGCCCACATCCATCAGCCATAAAAAGAATTCCTATTATTATGTTCAAATGTAAATGATCTAGCACGTTGACTTTATTCACGACATGCGCAGGCCTTTAACGCGGTTACCTAAATACACTTGTAAAACATCGAAACATATCCTTTTTATTTAAACGAAACATTAACATGGTTCCTCGTTTACCTTACCGAGAATATTAGGAAAGCCATATACACACCTCGTATAGGGATAAAACGGGTAACAATAGTTATTTTCAAAGCTCGTATTTAACCTACACACTTCAAACTTTCGGTACATGTCTGCCATAGCATTGCCGCCATGCTCCACAAAGCTCTGAACAGTCCCAAAAGAAAGGCTTTATCAATTTTTATTTAGCGTCTGTTAGCCCGCACATTTAGAAGTTGGCCTCCACATTACCGATAATATCTCATCTTTCCCCACTTTTATTTATTGTGAATTTGGTGAATGATCTAGTTCTTCAAATAAAACGTGAAAACTCGCTAATAACATTCTCGAGCGTTTCTGTTCGCACTAACGGCTTCGCTACAAAAGGCAAGCAAAATCAGCACTGAAGCCGCATAGAGTACTTATCTAGTTGGTATGCCTCCATCTTGAAATGACTCGAAAGATACTGAACAGCAAAAGAAGCACAAGTCTTCCCGTCTTTTGCTGCCCGGCATCTTTCTTGAGTTTAAGCGAGATCTCGACACGGTTTTCTTGCTTCTTTGCGAGGACATCCACAACCACATTCGTAATCGACCGGCCGATTGATCAGTGGATCAATGAATCCATCGAGGGTGGCATGGAGAGAAGGCTCTCCATTCAAGTGAGCAGATAGATCTGCTATTGGGCTGGTAACCACAAGCAATTAAAATTAAATTATGGGGTTTTACGTGCCAAAACCACGATCTGATCATGAGACACGCCATGGGGGGGGGGGGGGGGGGGGACGGTGTACTCAGGAAATTGCGACCACCTGGGGTTCTTTAACGTGCACCTAAATCAAAAGTACACGGGTGTTTTCGCATTTCATCCTCATTGGAATTCGGCCTCCGCGGCCGGGATTCGATTCCGACCTCGTGCTTAGCAGCCTAACATCACAAACAATAAGCAACCACGGTGGGTGGTAAACATGTACATACATGCTACTCTGCGTGGAAAGGTAAATGCACCCACAGAACAAAAATGCAGGGAAAGAAAGCAAAGGAGTAAAGGAGATACGATTAGGTGGTATTAATGGGTAAGATAATAAAAAAATCTGCGCATTACAGTGAAATAAGCTGCTTCGCCTTTAAAACCTAATTTGTCATCGTCATTTTTGTCCTCCTCAGACCCAGCGTCCACCCCGTAGACAACAGTTTTCATGATTTCAAAATTTTAAGCCAGCAGCGATAAACTAATATTTCCTGCTGTAACATGCGATGGATGCATATGGTCACGTATTTAATTATCTTGTTGTCACGGTTTTTCTATAGCTGAATCGTTACCAACGGCAATAAATAAATGACGCGGCAACCAAGTGTGAAAAGTGAACGCGAGACATTAAGCCAGTATCTATATGTTTAGGGGAAAAAATGGTTTTATTCGAGCAAACGGGAGAAATTGACCTTTAATCCACATACATCAAGATGCTGACGTGATAACGTGTACGAGCCATCGCATCAAGAAAGTAGTTTTTCAGGCTTGTAAGAGACAGCTGACAGAAAATGATGAACAGTGTCGATTTGTTCGCACTATCTCAATTAGTGTCTGAACCAACTAGAGGAAATCATGTTCTGGATCCTATTTTCTCAAACCAACCTCAATTGGTAATTTGTACGGTTGTCATTCCTAGAATTAGGGACTACAGTGCTGTTTTATCTGAAATGGAAATTGCACATGTAAAACCTGCGCATGCAGTAGTATAACTATACGAAAGCTCAGGTTGATAAAATAAATGAAGGTTTGGATGGGTATGATGTATTTGCTACAGAAGCTCAATATAAAAATACAGATGAATTATGGACTTGCCTCAAAAACAAAATGCTAGAACTTCGGCAGCGTTTGATACCGTGTAGGGTGCTAAATGAAAGACAAAGTAGAAGTAAGCCTTGGTTTTCGAAAGCGTTGCGCAGTCTTACACAGAAAAGGCAAAGATTTTATCATAATTTTCTCCAAGTGCCGTCAAGTGATAAGAGGAAGAAGCTGAAAGAAATTATATCAGAAATGAAAAGGTCAATTCACGTAGCCAAGAATGCTTTTAGTGAAACTATCCAAGCAATTTTGGAAGCACGTGAAAAGAAATGGAAAAGAGGCAACACCTATTCCGTCACTTATCTCTGAAAACGGCGTCGTTTCTGACGACAAAGCTTAAGCGGAATGCTTTAATCAGTATTTTGCTTCCTTGTTTTCTACTGTGATGCCAAGCGACGGTGACCACAGAAGTACCCCGCGAGAATTGATAGCCTCGATGGGCGATATGGATGACGTCGTTATCAGGAGACGTGGCATAGAACTGTTGCTGTTGAAATTGAACGCTGCTAATGGCGGAGGACTTGATGGTTTAACTAATAGCTTCTTTAGAATTTGTGCCCAACCTATGCCTCCTCCTTTGAAGATACTCTTTGAAAAATTAGTGGCAGAAGCTTCTTTGCCCAATGATTGGAAAATTGGTGCAGTCCATAGATCTGGTCCAGGACGTGGCATAGTTCATTATCATCCGCATTCTTTAACGTGTGTTGCATGCAATGTTTTAGAGCACGTTTTATACACAAGTATTGTAGCACATATGAATCCCTATTGCCTATTCAATCCCTCTCAACATGGCTTCAGAAAGACTTTTTCTTGCGTAACACAATTAATTGAATTCACACATGATATTGCCAGTGCTATGCACGACAGATTTTCAATAGATTATATATTTTTAGATTTCAGGAAGGCATTCGACACTGTATCCCATTCTTTGTTAATTTAGAAACTTCATACTCACAACATTAACACACAAGTTATTGGATGGATTGCCGAATACTTAAGACTGCGAAAACAGCGCGTAGTTTTTAATAGTACTGGGTTATCAAGAAGAGACGTCACTTCCGGCGTCCCTCAGGGCTCAGTTCTGGGTCCACTTTTGTTTCTTTTATTTATCAATGATATCAGTAAAGGAGTCCTGTCACATTTGAGTTTGTACGCTCATGATTGAGTTTTGTACAAGCCTATTAGTTCTGAAGACGATTGTCGCATTTTAGAGTGTAATCTCATCCGCATTGCTCAGCGGTGTTGTTATTGTAACATGAGCTTTAATCAAGCTAAGACAGTTTTCATGTCATTTAGCAAGAAAAAAAATGACGTTTGTTTTAGTATACCTTAGGTAATATTGCATTGTCACGGGTGACTGTATATAAACACTTAGGAGTCTATTTTACCACTGATTTAAATAGCATCGTCACGTTGATCATGTAATAGCGAGTGCAGGAAAGCCATTACGGTTTCTACGGCGCAACGCTAAAATTTTCAGTATGGCTACTAAAGAGTGACTGTTCAAGACGTTCGTCAGGTCTGTGTTAGAATATATATGCGACGTGTGGGGCCCAGTGATGCATAATGACAAGGAACGCCTTGAACGAGTAGAAAAGTTAGCTGCAAGATTTGTTACTGGAAATTAGCTACACAAGCAAAGAATAATCTACAATGGGAGTCTTTTGAAAATCACAGGAAAAACTTCGTTTAAAACTTTTTCATAGTATCTTTCACACAACAATTGGTATTGACAGGTAACATTACGTGCTTGAACCTTATTATGCATCAGCTCGAGGTGACCACGCCCATAAGGTACGAGAAATGTTTTGCCACACGGAACTATATTCAGTATGTCTTCTTTTTTTCCTAGAACAACACGAGAGTGGAATAGACTACCATCGTCAGTAGTTGATGTAATATCGAATGATGCATTTTATGCCTTGTTGGATTGATGCGACTTTACCTATGTTCATTTTTTTTCTGCATAAGAGTAGTGTCTATAATTCTTTGACCATTATGCTTACCATTCGTACTGTATTGTTTATTTCTAAGTCATGGCATGAATGCGCTTGATGTTCTGTATTACCACCCCCCCCCCCCCCCCCCCCCCACTGTAATGCATGTAAAGGTACTGTGGCTATTGCATAAATAAAGAAATAATGTGTACGTGCCATCTCATCAAGAAAGTAGTTTTTCAGGCTTGTAAGATACAGCTGACACACTACACTTTAAAGTGTAGTGTGTCAGCTGTATCTTACAGCCGTATCTGTATGTCAGCTGTATCTGTGTTTATATATGTCAGCTGTATCTTTGTAGGCTATCTGCACTACACTTTAAGGTGTAGTGTGTCACTAAGAACTTAGTGGGTCTAATGAGGCTATGAGACGAAAAAAATATGTAAAGTATCGTGTGTAGCGTGTTCTAAAGCTTGCATAAAAAATAAATGTCATCAATAAAAAAAAAGAAATGGACGCGTCATGCTGCTTTGCTGACAAGGCGCTGAGCTTAATGTACTTCTCAGTGCTAGTAATAGCCGTTCCTTCAATTTGCTGCCGTTTTAATTTGAGAAATTGATCAATGTAATGTTCTTAGACTCGTAGCAGTATTTACTTTCCTATTTGATTTATTCGAGCAACTTGTAGCTCTTTCATTTGCCGTTGCAACCAAACAAACATATTATAGTTAAAAATTAAATATTGAATCTCCAGCTGCTGCTCGAAAGGAAACATTTCTCTTTCAAGTATTCTTTAGAGCCTGAAAAAGCAGCCCATTATGATATTCTTGGAAATGCGTTTTCTGTTTCGGCTCTTTTCATCTTTCGAAGCGGTAAAGCCTAATGTCCTAGTGTCAGCCCTGTGTAAGCAAACCATGTTTGAAACGTGCAAGGGCTAAAACAATTTCCAACTGCCCACTGCGCACATCTGGAAAAGAGAGGCTTTCACATTCAGGGTGCAGTCGCCCCAGCTCGGACGCCCAAGCGGTGCCATCTGTGCCGAATCAGAACATTGGGTGAAATCACCAAACGCGTTTCATAGGTCGTTTTACGACAACTACCTATTAAACAAAGCGGAATAGAGCTACCAGAGAGCACTAAATGGAGGCTGAAATGCGACGCGCACGGAACATCGGGAGACGACACTCAACAAAGAAGCAATTATATTTGTTGGGCTATTTGGCTGTTGCTATTCGAGTGCCTCGGTGCAAAGTAAAGTGCGTGTAACTAAATAAATAGAAGTGGCCTTTGAAGCACAGTCCTCTCAGGCACAGTGGACGTTTAACAAAGCTCGCGAGCACCGCAATACATTGGACACTGATGCGTTATTTCCTAGTAATGTAAACAAGACCGGCTATCTGCCTCTGTCTTTTGTTTAGACCTATGCAATCATAAGTTCACTTGCTTTCCAACGGGATAGCATAGGCGACTGGCATATAGAGAATGCTCTTAAATCTACGTCGCTAGTTCATTCACTTAGTCTATTCAGTGGTTGGTTACTTGATTTAAGTGACCCTCATAAATTTGAAGGCAGAGAAAAGTTTAAAGGTCGAAAAGTATACTCGCCCTTGGTTTCAAGTGCTGCCAGTGAAGACTGTGTGTAGTGTGCCTTTTTTTCCCCATTCCATCATACTTATCTGTCACGGGCTGAGGTTACGCGGGAGTTGGAACGTCAGGTCATTACTGCGTTTATTTTAGCTTTGTTCTTTCAGCCTCAAGCTAGCTGCTCTCATTTGAAAACAGACACAAATCAGGGCTCGTGAACAGAGGTTACTGGCCCCGTCTTGTGCATGAACTGAGAAGAGTTTCTTCGTGGTTAAAAACAGCGCAAGAAAAGCGGGACAAGAAAAACCAGACGGGACGTCTGTCCGGTCTTTCGGGTCCCATTTTTCTCCCGCTGTTTTTTCGCCATGAAGCAGTACCAACAAGCTCAGGTTCAGACCCTTTAAAGAGAATTGTTTGCACCAGCTACTGTCTGCCATTTTCCTGCTATACGTCCAATCTTCTTGGGAGACAGTTGAAGAAATACCTTCGTTCGCATCTCTTAAGTCTCCACTCTTTCATTTCAAGCCTCTCGTTGTCTTTCCTATAAAAATTCAGTGCTGCAATCATTTCAGGGTGTTTTGTAATCCTGTTACTTTCAACGCAGAACATAGGTTGGCAATGAATCCGAAATGACTCAAAACGTGGAACGAATCTAGCAGAAAATTGTTTCGCCTTTCACTGCAAGCTCTACTACCTAACGATCGCGAGCATTCTTAAATGGCCATATCGAAGTGAATACAATTTTGTTGCGTGCAAAGAATGTAAAAAATTGAATAATATCGCGAGTATTGCTGCAGCGAAGAATTTTGACAGTACATTAAAAAAGTGGCCAAGCATAATTGGTTAAACTGCCGCGTTAAATGTGCCAATTGCATCAGGGAAAATTGTCTCTGCTTTTATAATAATAATATTTGGGGTTTTACGTGCCAAAACCACTTTCTGATTATGAGGCACGCCGTAGTGGAGGACTCAGGAAATTTTGACCACCTGGCGTTCTTTAACGTGCACCTAAATCCAAGCACACGGGTGTTTTCGCATTTCGCCCCCATCGAAATGCGGCCGCCGTGGTCTCTGCTTTTATGACAATGCATCAAGGTCTGACATGTTGCTAATGGATTCAGTGAGCTGCTTACTGCGTATTTTGGAACTTCTTGGACATAACGGGACGAATGCAATGCCATGCCGCTTCTATGCCAATGCCTCGAGCCGTCACCTGCACCTGCACCTGCACCTTCTTCTGCAGCCGTCACCTGCAGAAGAAGCCTGCCCAAGTTCCCAATACGTTGAGAATATCTTAGAAGATCAAAAACGATCTCTGCATAGCACTGTACAAAAAAACTTTTTTTTTGCGTCTTGACATTGCTGCTCACATGAGTGTATTGAATAACGCCATTCTGATTTGGCGGCACTGCAGGATCTTCACTCTACCTACATGATGACCGGCTTCGGTATAGCCACAAGCAGAGGCTATCGGCTTATGACCCGCGCACTTAGAGCATGACAGTTAGAATTTCCACCACGGTTATTCGTACTGCTAACTCAATTTCAAACAAAAGATGAAATAAATGAGGCACAAGTTGCGAAACAACCGCAGTGGTTGCGTTAGTCTCTTTAGAATCTAAACATTGGATCAAACGGCTTAACGCAAGCGTTTTCGCGGAAAGGATGACTTTCGGACAAATTACCTTGGCAGAGTCTATTACAGTTTCAAAATTTAATCTACAAACAAGGAAGTAGACTCATGACGATTCTTTTCAACTTTCTAATATAAACATGCACCGTAAAGTTTGTTATTAAAAAGTTAATTAGCGTAATTCGTTTAATCAGTGAATTGATTTGTTTGGTTTTTGTAGCAAATGATGTCCGTCTGGGCAGATAATTCATCTCTGGTGACAGAGTTTCTAAATTGTTCTAATTGAAAAAAGTCGTATTCTCGCCCGAGAGGAAAAGAATCGATTGCGATAGCAAATTATTAGACAGCTATACGAAGTTAGGATAGTGATCTTATTGTCCGTATAAGCATTTAAAGATTCGCTAACGAATTAATTAACAAGCATAGTGTGATTGCTGTGATGCGCGCACAAGCAAACATAAACACATCTCACTCGATGACCGCGCACGCTCGCTGTCGAAAGGCTGGAGTGAGAAAGCGCGGCAGCAGCAGCGAGTGAATCGACCTTCGTGCTTCCTCTCGCTGCAACGCGAATTAAGTGGCGAGAACGCAGCGCACACGAAGCTACCCGCACTCGGCGCACTTGGCAGATCGCTTTCAAGATAGGACCCACGCGGCCGTGCCATACGCAGCCGCCGCCAAAGTAGACCGCCCACCTCTCCCTCCCCCCCCCCCCTGGTGCCTTGTGCGCCAAGGAAAACGGCGCGCTTCCTCCTCGATTTCCTCCCTTGTGCGCGCGAGATTGGGCCACCATCGTCGTCTCCACCCTCTCACGTTTTCACCAGCACATACAGCACGCGGCGCGTGGTGACGATGTTATCGCCCTCGGACATTAGACGGAGCATCACGGTGAGGCCAACGAGAGAAATGCGCTTGGTGTGTCCATAAAATTGCTGTAGCTGTAAAAAAATAAATAGTATATGTCACATTAGGACCCTCTGGTTCATTCCAAAGTCAGAAAGCCATTCAAAAGCCAAACAGAATTGAACTCATTTATTACAGAGATTTTGGAGGAACATTTCTGCCGTTATATTTTTTTCATGACAAACGAAGCAAATATTTTACTTGGAGTGATCCCTGTATGTATTATTTTTCCCAGTTGATAACAAAGGCGGAATTTCCATTTCACCCCATTATGCTCTTTGGTATATGCGAAAAATTCCCATTGTCAATATGGTAGTCTGTCACGCCGATGCATATTTTTGCCAAACATAGACACTATGAAGGCGTATTCAAGGCCATAAGACACGCTGTCACAGTTTTTCACGACATCATTCTGATAGTTACTTTATGAGCCTCTTTGAAAAGCGATCCATTGTGAATATCCTCAGTATCGGCCACGTTTATGGAAACTTGTAGTAAATATTTGTGTTTTATTCGTAGCTTCGTTTTGTTTTTCATGCCATGACTGTAGAGATAGAGACAGTTCTGGCAGTGCAGGCTGCGTCTACATATACGCATGTCGCTGATACAGCGTGCTCTCACTATCCATATTGAGCAGGAGCCTATGCTCGAGTAATGTGGTGGTCTGTTGCTGCGCTATTTTTCTTCTTACTCTATTTTTTTATTTCTTTTGTCTTGTGCTTTCTTTAATTGCTGGATATCGTTTTTGATTACTGGGAGAGATCCCCTTCGGTTGCCTATTTTCGCACTATATCATCACTTAATAAGCAAAGAAATAAAAATAAGACATCGATTTCATGAAGGCGTCCCAAGAATTCTAGCAACATATCACTGTCAATACCCGTAGCCTGAGTTGCTTACAATAAGTGAAACTCTGACAATCAAGCGAGGATTTTATTTGTAGCCCATCAGGCTCGTGCCCATTAGCCATGTTGATCATTTTTACCCTGCAGTGCAATCTAATTACTCTCTATGTATAGCTC
This sequence comes from Dermacentor variabilis, assembly GCF_050947875.1. Taxonomy (NCBI): domain Eukaryota; kingdom Metazoa; phylum Arthropoda; class Arachnida; order Ixodida; family Ixodidae; genus Dermacentor; species Dermacentor variabilis. The sequence continues at coordinate 32,492,675 of NC_134569.1, forward strand.
GAAATGTATTGCAAATCATTCTGATATTTTAATAAAAACATTTCCTTTGCACAGAAATAGAGTATTTGTCTTCTATGCTGAGAATTCACGCGTTCCATCCCAGTTGTCGGCAATTCTTTATTGCCTTTTATTTTTCTGATGGAATGCTCCTGAGAGCAAATACTGAGAAAAAAATCCAAATGTAGGCTGTAAGTTGCTCATAGTGCATATAAGTTATGCACAGTAGGTGATGATAGAAGGGTTGAAAATTGAGCTCGTTGGTGAATCTTGAAATGTATTTGGAGGCACCTCCAAATGAGGTGATGCTAGAGACGGCGTTGCTTTATATGAGTCTAGCCCGGCAAGTTGGAACGACATTCGTCCTTGCTGAGCATTTCATTCCGTGTCACCGAGGAGTGTAACCACGTATTCATCACATCAGTGTCTTGAAGAAACGTAAGCAGATGTGTGAGACCCCTTTAATCATTATCATAAGTCTTCCAGGAAAATGTTACGCGAACGCGTGACGGAATCCTCGTCTTCTGTTGCCAAGCAGCCTTTTACGCCCAACACAGGTCTCCCACGACTCATCCCTCGACTCAACATGGAGAAGCTACAAGTGTGCAGGCCGAGTTGCATAGTGCCCTGAAAAGCGGGGTCGCTTCTGTGCAGTTAACCCTTTCACAATGTAAGACTTATGTGGGTGGTGCACATAGCGATCTAAAGCGACAGTGCCTAAATGCGGTGACTTGGGCAGTCGATGGAAACGAGGGGGAAGTGGTTGTTACAACGAATGTTTGGCAGCCGGCTGCTCAGAGCCAGACACCCGCCGTCACACATAATTGTGGGTGCAAGTCGGTCATTATGTATCCCACAAAACAGAGTAGATGACTTCAAACGTCTTAGTGCGGACGATTAGTTTTACTCCCGCGACATGAATCCGATAGAATGGGCAGCTTCCAGATTAGTCACGCGCGCGCACGCACGCACGCACGCACGCACGCACGCACGCACGCACGCACGCACGCACGCACGCACGCACGCGGAGGAGGTATTTTCAGTGGGACTATAAATATGTTTGCTTATTGTAAAACAGATACTATATGGTTCCCATATTTATGGTGGTGCTATCAAGTGAGAGACTGCCTTGTTTACCAAATTGAAATGTTATTTCAGGGTCTTTTAAAATACTGTCGGCCCTAGCGTCGTCAAATGAGGCCATTATTAAAAGGTGGAAGAAGCCTCGAAATAAAAATTACAACGCCTATGTGTGTTTGAACGACAAACTCGAAAAGTACGAAATCACCTGCACTGAATCTTATGGGACAAGTCTTGGCTCTTTTTGTGACCCCGAACGTTATTGTAAATCATTTCGGTACTTTTTGCGGTACTTTTCCGGCACAGTGGCCGCGCCCTGAGTCGTGACGCAGTTAGCGACGATCGTCAAAAACTACTGCTGATCGCAATGAAAATTACAATACTCTACAGAAAACTTAAATGAAAATCAGCTATCGCAGTGGCCGTCGTCAGTTGCGATTTATGACGTTGCCAGTGGCAAACGCTAACGGCGTGAATGTAAAATATTTTGTTTTAATCTTATATTGTATTTAACAAAATCATATATAGAGACAATTAGGTGAAACTTTTTCACTACCGCAGCTATTTTCATTCAAGTATGTCACTACAACAGCGTTTTTTCACAGCTTTGATGACACCAGGAAGGAGTGATGGTCAGCATGGCGCTGTTCAGGCGCATCGCAGTAAACTTCACTTAAAGTGAACAGCACGTTGAGTAACAATGCGCGCTTTAGGCATGTACTTCAACCTTGAATAGCAAACTGTTTCCCATAAGGATTCGTATAATGGCAAATATTGATTCTTCATGTCCTATTATGCCTTCCGTGACACTTTTTGAGCCTGCAAAAGTTATGGGCCTAATTTCTGTACCTTTATAATTTGTATAAGCAGAATGTTGCTGCTCTTCGTCGGACGAGAAATTGTGTGTTATTTTTGAAGCTTATCTTGAAAGTTACGAGGAGTAAGAATTCTACAGGAAAAACTCGCAGTTTGGAAAAATTCCAGCGCTGAAGGGCTTAGTTTCCAAGATTCCCCTGCTCCCCTTTTGGTGCGTTGCCGTATTTAGCAATATTACGTAAACATGTTTAGCAAAGCAGGGCGAGCTAAGCAGCTTCAGCGCGACGGTAGACATTGAAAGTTCTTTATGAAGGTCAAGCATAACATGGCTGCAGGTACGAGATAAACCGGTGCCCTATCAATGCATGATGCTGCTTTTCATTGGGCGGACGAGAACACTTAGAAGTGCTCGAAACGTGATCTCTCGAGGGCGCATGGCGGTCTCGACGGAGCCACAAAACACCGTTAAGTTAACAAAACGCCTGTGTTATTTATTTGTTTTCCATGGCTTTGCGCCGGAATGTCGAAAACCGCATCGATAATAAATGAGGACACTAACAATGTTTACCATGTTTTTTTTTTCTTTTTCCTTTTTTTCTTGTTTCCTCTTTTTTTTTTACGCGGCATGCTTTCCAGTTGATTGTGCCATTGCACTAATTGCCACGTCTCAAAGATTGCACGCCTTCGCTGTCCTTCAAGGTGTTGCGTTGCGTTCTGTGCACTGTGACCTTCGAATGGCTATGTTCGAGGCAGCGAGAGTCCTCGCCAGAGAACCGTTAGAGTTATGAAGTGTTGCTGCTCCGCCCACGGACAACGCCACATGATTAATCGAGTACCACGGGCGGCGCACCTCTTGCATGTAATCTGTCATATCCAACCTGCTGAACTTTCGAGCATCGATTGCGATAGGAAATTATTATAAAACTAAACAAAGTGAGAATAGTAGTTTTATCGGCCGTATGAACTTGTAAGCATTCGCTTACTCACTAAACTGACAAGCTTCGTGTCACGCGCGCACGCCACCCCCTCTCTCCCATAAGTGCCTTGCATACGACGGAAGGTGGCGCGGCGCGCTTCCTCTTTCACGCTCGCGAGATCGATCCATCATCCTCGGTTCACCCTCTCATACTTTCACTTGCACCCACAGCATACGGCCCGATGTTTTCGCACTTGGACTTGATACGAAACATCACGGCTACGCCGATGATGGCGGCAATGGCGGCGGAACTTGGCCTGATCTGTCCATGTGATTGCTATTGCAATGAAATTTACATGTCGTAGAAGTGGCACTTCGAAATGCAACTCGCAGCGTTTCAGAGAAATTCAAAAGCCTAGAAATTACAGCTTGGATTTCGCAAGCATGGCGATGACATTAGTCTAAATTAGTCTTGCTAGTGAGTTTTAATTACAGCGCAATAATTAGAACAAGATACACTGCGTCGTGGTATCGTTAGGGATTGTGGTTGGCTGAGAGCTTGCCAATTCGTGTGCCTACTAATGTGCCCATAAGATTACGAAAGGACATTTGATTCAGCAGAGATACCAGCAGTCATAGCGCCATTAGGTAATGAAGGAGTACGGGACGCATACGTAAATATCTAGGAAGGTATCGACAGAGACTCCAGAGCTACAATAATTCTCCACAAGAAAAATAGGAAGATACCTATAAAGAAAGAGGCCAGACAAGGAGACACAATCTCTCCAATGCAATTCACTGCGTGCTTGGAAGAAGTATTCCTGCTATTAAACTGGGAAGGCTTAAAAATAAGGATCAATAACGAATATCTCAGCAGCCTTCGATTTGCAGATGACATTGTCCTGTTCAGCAACACTGGGGACGAGTTACAACAAGTGATTGAGGACCCTAACAGAGAGAGTGTAAGGGTGGGGTTGAAGATTGATATGCAGAAGACAAAGATGATGATCAATAGCCAGGCAAAGGAACAAGAGTTCAGGATGGAAGGTCAGCCTCTAGAATCTGTTGAAGGAGTACGCTTACCTTGGTCAATTACTCACAGGGGACCCTGATCATGAGAATGAAACTTACAGAAGAATAAAAATGGGTTGGAGCGCATTCGGCAGACATTATCAGATCCTGACTGGAAGCTTACCATTATCATTAAAAAGAAAAGTTTACAATCAATGTATTCTATCGGTGCTGACAATGGGGCAGAGACTTTGAGATTTACTAAGAAGCTCAAAAACAAGTTAAGGGCCGCGCAAAGTATGATGGAATGAAGAATGTTAGGCGTAACGGTAAGAGACAGGAAGAAAGTGGTGTGGATCAGAGAGCAAAAAAGGATAGCCGATATTGTAATTCACATTAAGAGAAACAAATGGAGTTTGGTAGGTCATGCAATGCATAGATTAGATAACCGGTGGACCATTATGGTTGCAGAATGGGTGCAAAGAGAAAGCAAGCGCAGTCGAGGACGACAGAAGAAAAATTAAGAAATTCGCACGCTCTAGTTGGAATCGGTTGACGCAGGACAGGGGTAATTGGAGATCGCAGGGAGAGGCCTTCGTCCTGCTGCGGACATAAAGTATGATGATGATGATGACGGCGGTGGTGGTGGTGGTGGTGGTGGTTTCGAGATTCACGTATCATGGAGATATATAGCAGGTTACATACGAAAGCTATCGCTGACTTTGACAATCATCTTCGAGGCTTCCTGTCACATCCTTCTTTTTCTTTTTCTTTAGGTGCTGAGGAAAAAATACTACAACATGGTTGAGGACATGAAAGGAAAAATACGGGTCTGCTGTCGTGTGAAACCTCTCACAACAGATCAACAGAACAAGGTACGCCTTTGCCTGTTCTGGAGAGGTGTAACATATAACTATTAGCCTGTTCACCTGTAGATTTTTGATAGCCATAACCTTGATAACAGTTTTTGCTTTTGCTATCCGCTGTAAGTCATTTGTCTGTTGGTGCTGTTGTAGTTAATTTTCTTCTTCATGCCGGTGCAAGAATTATCATTTCTTCCTGCGTTCCTTGGCTTTATGGCGTCAATTGGTCTACAAATGCGAGGAGACCTTTATAAAAACAATATCCATATCTAAGGCGCATGTTTTATCTATGTGAAGCAAAACATTAATCAAGCAATGTGCAATAAATCCTATAAAACTAACTTCAATGCACGTATTTTTCTATTTGTGTGACGACCAATCCTGTCAGTGCCAGAAGCCGCCAATCATCGCGACAAAGTTGCAGAAATATATTTAGTCCTACCATGTTGCGGTTTACAACAAGAAGTGTACAGTAGTTGCCTGGCTAAGATAGCTACTAATATAGCTAGAAGTACTGTGAACGGTTAGCGCCTACAACGGAACAAGAAGGACGAGAAAAACAAAACCGGCTTTATATTTGACAGTTCAATAGAAGACAAGAGAGAGGAACACGCAACCGAGCTGTCGGACATCACAAAATTGAAATCTGGTTTATTGATTGTTATTCAGAAAGAAGGCAAAATTGGGGCATTTGACTATCCTGACTGAGTCAAGTCAGAACTCGAGACATTTATACCAAAGTCGGGACTGTCCCTCTAATTTCGGTATGGTTGACAAACCTGGACGCAAGAGAACACCAAGGCGCTAAAAGGCTGTCTTCGGCTACCAATGCATTGACTTCGTCACTGCCGTCATGCTATTGCAGTGCTAGTACACTAAGATGTTATTTATTTATTTATTTAGTTAGTTAGTTAGTTATTTATTTAGTTAGTTAGTTAGTTAGTTAGTTATTGGCACATTTTGTTCGATAGTTCTAGAGATATGCCATGTTTACGGTTAACCCTGTATAAGTTAGGCAATGTCCTTACCCTCGAGTGCTCACGCAATCGCCCTGTCTTTCAGGATGCGCTCAGCGTGATTGATGCCACGGACGACTACACGCTAGTCGTGCACGCACCGCGAGGGGACAAGGAGTTCACGTTCGACAGGGTGTTTATGCCGCACCACACGCAAGAAGACGTCTTTGGAGAAACAAACGTAAGACGAGATCAGCGCTTCGTCTGTGAAGTAAAATTCTACACGCGTTTCATTTGATTCGGGTTGCATGCTAAGCCCCGGGAACTCGCGCTCAGTCTTAAACAAAATATGTTCGTCGCTGAGGCAAATGCAATAAGAAAACACTATTTCTTTCGCTGTTGTTTGTTAGTAAATCTGGAATAATGGAGGTAAGGCTGTCATAATTTTTTCAGGACACGGCAGTCGAGGTAATAGGCATGTTGAGCACGCTTGATCCCAATTGGGTGTAAAATTAACAAAGCTTCTCTTACGCAAGAGAGCTTTTGAATCAGCCGGCTCAACAAGATACAAAATGAGACGACAGCATGAATATGGCTTAATGACTGCCGAATTGTGTGCTGTATTTACAAGTGCAAGGTTTTTCAGAGGTCTCCTTGAAGCGGCAGTTTGCAGCATAGACTGGCTTATGACGTTCGCTTTATTTTCTGTACTCGGTAGTCAATATACAGTGATGAACTTGGTCAGCAGCAAAAGTAACAGAGGCTTGCGCTTCTGTTATGAGAAATTAGCGCAGCAAGTCTTCAGACTTTGCAACAAACATTACAACGCAGAATTCCAACCATGCGCTAATTAAAAAAAAATACGGGTATCACTTCTAAGTTTTTCTGCGCAGGCCGCTTTCCTTGTCCCAAACAAGGGAGGTATTAAAGTATCACCTGTAATCAGATTGAAATTAAGAAAACTGCGCACTTTTGTCCGAAGGACGAAAAACTCAAAGTGATATCAAGGTTTAACGTTGCAATGACGCTCCTCAGGTAGTTTTCCAAGAATGCGTGGAGATACATGTGTTCGTAGCACGTGACGCAACTGCTGCATTGCAACGCCGGCACGAGGAGCGCAGTCACACGCGTTCCAGGTTCCGCACGTCAACAGTGCGCGAGGTGAGAGAGATGAGACTTCTATAGTTGTTCGCCCTCGGGAAATGTGAAACAACGGCATAATTTTGTGCACAAGCACATCAATCGACTCTGAAGGGCAACACTAATTAGTTAGGTATTATTTGAAAGCCATATTTATTTTCCTTTGGCGGAAGAAGGTTAACTGCTCGCGCGACCTCGCACTCGACCTCCGTCGAGGCGCTAGCGCGCCTCGACGCAAGGTCACGAGCCCGCCTCGATGGAGCAAAGCAGGCGGAAGGCCACAGCTGCTTCCGCGTTGGAGCGCCAGGTGTTGCGTGAGGGGAGAGGGCATCGCCGCGACGCCACGTCACCCTCGCTGTCGTTCTCGGAAGCCAGCGCGCGGACTGCGTCTCTCTCTCTCTCTCACCCCCGCTGGGTTTAGCTGCTGCGCGCGCTTGCCGGCCTTGGTGGCCGCTGCTTCCTGGGTCTCTCGTCGCGCAGGACGTCGGTGGCATGCGGCGTTAATCGGCACCGCAGGCTCCTGCTGCTGTTTGCTCGTTTGGGCAGCACGTGGTGCTATGGTGCCTTACTGGCAACGCAAAACTCGAAGGACATGAATGCTTTTGCATTCGAAACTCATAAAAAGGGCTTAGATGTCCTAGGATTTTTTATTGACATGATAGAAAAAGGAGATGTTTGTACTCAGATATAGCACCGGCTTCTTCTTTTCTTAAGAAATAGTGCTATAGTTATACATATATATATATATATATATATATATATATATATATATATATATATATATATATATATATTATACGCTATTGCCCCTTTAATGAAAGTTAGCGCGTAATGCACTTTGCTGAAAAGAAAAGTGCAGGGCCTTTTCTTCAAGCTAGCAAAAGATGATGCTTTCACTTTTGTTGCTTATTTTGCCACTAAACTTTCATTGTTGAAGGATAGCCTGACAAAAACTCGGAGTGAAGTTTAGGCACTGAAAGAAAACGAAGAATTGTACGTTCATGTCACCGAAGACATGCGCATCACAAGGATAAATTACCAGTTAAAAAGTCACATCTTTCCACAATGGCAGAGTTTTGTGCAGCCAGAAATAAAAGAAGATATCATAAGAAATATACATAGGAAATAATGAGCGTTGTCAAGCGAGTTGATACGCGTTTTGGTGGTAGAAATGAGCAGAAAAATAACAGGAACGACGAATTATGAGCACCTGTCGTGCGTACTTCCTCGTCCCTGCTATTTTTGCGCTTGTTCCTACCATCCAAACAAGAATATATTACTTAGCATTGCGTATCCCTTACCTCGTCTCTTACGGCGTTTAGTGCTAGCACGCACCATCCATTTACTGCACCTAGCGCGTGTTGTTCCACTGACACAATAACCCACAATATCATTTATCATGGCAGCTTTTACACAAAACGTGTAAATGCATATGCATAGGCTCAGCCATAGCCCCCATTTGGGGCGATATACTTTCATCCTCTGTTGACAATGTCCTTTCTGTCAAGTTGGTGGACGCACCTGAAACGCGAATGTTTAGGTAGCATTGACGACTACTTAACTATTATGATGAAAGATGTGTCGATGCGTTTTCATGACGCGGTCGAAGTAATGTTGGGAAAGTTCGTCAACTCATTGGGAGGACTTAAGTTCACGTACGAATTGCCGATTAATGACCGCATTCATTTTCTTGATATTAATCTCAGTTTTTCTTTGAATGGGAATGTACGCTGGGCATATTATTCCAGATATAAGAAAACCTTGTTGCCCTACGACAGCGCACGCTCCAATTTGATTAAGAGGGGCGTAGGGACCACATGCGTCAAGGTAGCACTGAGTAATAAGTCGTGGGAACACGAGCATGAGTGAAGTTTATTAAATGGGACAGCATGATTACTACAGAACGCAGGTTTTCTCCATCGTGTAATCACTTCAGTATGCGAAACAATCTTGAAGAAAGAAAAATGAATAAGTTTGCAACCAGCACACAAAGAAAAGAAAAAAAGACAAGAGACCAGTGCACGTGGTGCCGTACTTGCACAAGTTGTCACACAATCTAAGGAAGGCTTCTTAATAGAGGTAATGTTAAGTTACCTGTCAGTGCCCCATACAAGCTCTTCTCGGTATACAATCGTATGACAATGCTCTACCAATCATAAAACTTGTTTTATTGACTGCACGCGCAACGTTATATATCAAATATCGCTGAGATGTGTAAAACATATATTTGATAAACGGGACAGTGTTTCACTGACAGAGCTCGTCAGTACTGCAGTAACGTAAATAATGAATATAGAAGTCATTTGGCGGGACAATGTAACAAGTGCACATTCACTCCCATTCATTGAAAAGACAAAGTTCATAGGGAAGAGAAATAAGTAAGAAGAAAAGGTTAATAATAGATGCATGTCATATTCCAAAGGACGGAGATAAATGTGTAAGCGATCCCTTTCTTGCTTTGTCGGAAAAATAAATAGCTTTTTTGCATGAAACATTATAGTTTGCTCATTTTTCTTGTGTATATTTCACTGGTGTGCGCATACCTATGCTGGAAAGGTGCAATAATGGCTGGTGAACTTGTAAACTTCCTGTTCACAGTAAGCGCTTTTCTGTGTCGTTTGTTTCTCCGTGTGCTTGTTTTACTCGCGATGTGAAACCTCAATTCTGCATATGAACCAACTAGACATCGTCAAGATGTTACTACTAACCCACTACTTCCACTCAGTCATTTCACAACTCCTCATTGAGAGATCAAGTCTTTCACGATGCCATATAAGGCGCAAGAGACGTTGTCGGACACAGACGTTATTAGTTTTTCCGCTAATGGCCACTGAACTCTATCAGTTACAGTATCCTTGTTCTTTGGCCTTCATTTCATGTGATGATATGGAGACAATCAGCTCTTTTATCATGCCGCACAAGGCAGAGCTCTGAGTAGTACAGCGGTCCGAAAGGTAGTAGCTCTTGGTGCTATGGCGCTTCATCGCTTATTCTGCTTTCATTCATTCTGTCTGCCTGCGTTCAGAGCTTGGTGCAGAGTGCTATGGACGGCTACAACGTGTGCATCTTTGCCTACGGCCAGACAGGCTCGGGCAAGACGTACACGCTCACCGGAGTCTCCAACACCGAGCAGCTACAGGCCGAAGGCATCGCACCGCGTGCCTTCCGCAGGATGTTCGAGCTCGTCAAGGAGAACGAGTGAGTGTCGGAGCGTATGCTGGCCCCAGGGTGGCGGAGATTAAAAGCGCGCCGCTGCTGCACCTGTGATCCCGAGCGATGACGATACGAGAATAAGTTTTCCCGGACCTTGCGCGAACTCGGTTGTTAAGGGTTCGGCGAGAGTACGGGGCCTCTTGTTGGCAGGAGCCGATTCTCTTTCAGTGGCCCTGCGCGTGCGCCTAATGGCTTGACCTATGGGGAACCAGCGCTGAGCAGGAGGCGCTACGGCAGTTTGAGTGTGTAACTAAAATATGCTGACACCGTCCGGTAAGGAGGACACGAAGACGGCACGACATATTTAGCAGCAGCAGACGTGCGCTTTTCTCAACGTTTGCCGAGCCCGATCCGCCCAGCCAAGTTCTATCCATGGACTTGCGGGCTGCGGGGAGCACATGCGCTGTTGCGTTCTAGCACGTCGGTGCCCAGACAGATCAGTTGCTGGACGCGTGTGCTTCAAAAGGAGCGGGGAATCTGGCGATGCAAAATCGTAGCATGTGCTACTGCAAATTGTGCCCACCGCTCGCCAGGCTGTGTGTTACGGCACTGCAGTCGGCGCGCGAAATTTCAGCACTGGTTGCCCGAACATTCTGTGGCAATGAAGGGAAAGCTATGGAGGCAAAGCGGGAACAAGTGAGAGCGCTTGTGAAAATTGTCCCGTATTTTCATCCACGTCAGTTTAAGCTGGGGAATAGAAAGCATAAGCACCTTATTAGCAGCAGTTAAATAACATGAAACACACCACTGAATGTAAAAGTTTACTTTTGCGGCTTTTCCCTTCCGCGTCTGAGCAAACGCGAAACCATCGCACGTGAAGCTGCGTCGATTCAGCGTCTGTTCTGAGCAACGAAAAGCACTGTAAAATGCTGGCGCACTACTTGGCGCTGTAGAAATTGTGCGGCAGCCCCGCGCCCGTAGCTTTCTTTGCATTGCCACAGACAGTTGTCCGCGAGTATAGGCCTCACACGGGGCTAAACTGAGCTTGCTATGGTAGCTCTAGATCAATTTCAATGGCAAAAACTTTATATCTACGAACTAAACGAAAACGAGTGAGGAGACTAGGTCACATATTTTACAGCGCTCTTCTCGAATACTGCTTCAAAAGTACAACATGTTAAAGAAGAAAACTAAAGGAGCTGGATCACCCTATATGTTGGCAATTCTTGAAAGGCTCCTTTACATCAAGTGTGTCATGCAACAGCCATTCTGAAGCATGCTCAGCTCAAAGCCAGCGTTCGGCACTATGTTAGTGACGGTGTGTTTGAACAAGATTGCTAAATGGGTCAAGCGCTAGCTTCTGGGAGTCTACAAGCCAAGGAAAGAGGTGTTTTGCTGGGTCCTTTTGTAGACAAGAAACAGCGTGGCAGTGCTTAAGTCCGATATGCCTGCGGCGGAGCCAAGCAGTTTACCATCTCCCCAGCGATTCCCCCTTCTTCCACGGCGCCGTTCCTACGGGGCCTTATTCCCTTGGGTTGGAAAAGAACAAAATTGCACTTCTCGCTTGTGCTTCGAGCGGCACATTTCCTGGCGCCTAGATAAGCACACGAAAAAAAATACTGAATTGACCTACTTCTTTCTTATTTCCTTCAATGGCAATGGTTCTTTGCAGCTGGAACTTCGCAGGATATAACAAAATTGGCACCGCATGGCGTGCTGCGTGAGCCTTGTTCCATCTATCGTCGCTCGTAACCATCTTTAGAAATCGCCTGCGCAATTCATGGCCGCATATGTACCGTATTCTTCTGCAAAAACTTGTTTCTCCATACTGCATTTACTCGGTGCCACGTGTTGATGCTTCGTTTCCCCTCTCGTAGAGAGCTTCAGCAAGCAAATCGACATACCCACGCTCACGTCTGCTCAATGGCGTGATCAACAACCAGACAGAAGCAACACCATTCAGAGCAGAGAACAAGTGTTTGTGCTGATTCGGACGCTTTTGGAACGCCTCGGGGATGGAAGAACGCCTAGTGCGGCTAAGCGCTCAAAGTACGAAAGCATACAAACGCGCGGGAGCAAAACAAGATAACATTGCTGACTTGCTTCAAAGAACGCTGTTTGCATTTGGTTTCTTTATTACTTGCCTCGGGCGAAATAAGGCAATATTCGCTGTTTTCGTATTGGCGAGCAAATAAGTAGCGTTGTGATGCACTTTGTTGCAGCAACTTCATGCCTGCCAGTTCTGCACATAAACAAGAACATAGCCCTAGTTTTGTTTATTTGTGCGCTTGTTCTTTCGTATCATCTCAGTTTTGCAACAGTGCTTGCGGCGGCTGTGAGAGTAAAAAGTTGTCATTGCGACATTAAGAAATTTGTTTACCGCCAGCTTCGAAGTGGCGCAACATCCGCCTGTGACCGCACTTCGGATTCTAAAATCAAAATTGAGATAAATACGCATGTCGGCTTTCTTGTAAGTTCACGTGATATTGGTGCACGATGGCGCATTCTTGTCAATGACAATGTCAGCCAAAGCAAATTGAGAAAAATAAATCTGATTATATAAGCTAGCCGCAAAGTACAGTGGTCCACTACTTCTTTCGCATGTTCCCGGACACACGAAGAATGAAGCAGTCGTTTGTGGTGACAGCGACATTCGTCGAACTCTACAACGAGCGCTTTGTGGACCTGCTCAAGGCGAACAGCAATCCGGAGGTAAACCTTACGGGCTGTAATACAGCAGCCGCCATCTCTGTTGAATAACTTTCTTAAGGTCCATATAGAACAGAGATTAACAAGAAAAATGGCGGATGGAAATAGTCGACAGGAGTGGATAGAAATATGTCTCTGGAGCCAATGTTTCGACAAGGAGACGTGTCATGATCTGGATGGTGAACTTAGGGGATGCGTGTTGGGTGCCTCCTGCTGCTCCACTTCGCTTATGCATGGGTTAGAAAAAATTAATTTCTGATTAACATAAAAAGCTAATGTATGATGTGATGGCTTAAGCAAAAGATTGAAGAAAAAAGCACGCCAATAAGAATAAACTTAGAACGCATCTACACTCAGTACAAGATAAATAAATAAATAATTAATAAGTAGGTATATATAAATAAATACGTAAATAAATCCTTAAATAAGTAAATAATAATAATAATAATAATACAATTCAAATGCATCAACCCTGTCAGTCATTCATGCAAGGTTACCCGAAAAAAATATTCGCACTGCACGTAATGGCCCCTTCGCATAGTCTCAAGCATACCATGGTCCAAGACTAGTCGCTAGAGAGATCCCAGGACTGCCCCCTCCCTTCCACCATGTTCTAAGTCCCCTAACCAAAACGTTGGCTCCAGAGTCAACTTTTGCTCAGCAACTATCGATCAGGTCTTGGAGGTTATCTTATTTAGCCAAGAAACGCTTGGGCTCAACAAATATAGCCAAATAGAGCGTGGGCTCAACAATTGACAAAGTTCTCTTCAACCACCCGCTGCTGCAGGAAAAGCTCGAGGTTCGCAAGGACTCGAGCGGCCACACGTTCGTGCCTGGTGTGACGACGGAGGAGGTGTCCAACTCGGCGCAGCTGTGCGAGTGCTTCGCGCGCGCGCTGAGGAACAGACGCGTCGCTTGCACGCGCATGAACGCCCAAAGTTCGCGGTCGCACTTCGTCGCTACGGTCGAGATCACCAGCACCAACCGCCTGAACGGAGCCGTTCTTAGGGGAAAGGTACGTCACGTAGAACGCGCGCGCGTTTCCTTACGCACACATCACACATATATACGCACACATCACGCGCACGCACGCACGCACGCACACGCACACGCACACGCACGCACACACACACACACACACACACACACACACACACACACACACACACACACACACACGCACACGCACACACGCACACACGCACACACGCACACAAGCGCAGTGCCGCAGAGGAAACCGCTCGAGTAGGAATGCTTTCATTTCGAGCCGCCCACAAAACACTGACTGACAGAAAGAGATTGCAGCATGCTTTACATTTACTTATTGGCACTCGTCGTCTCCATGCGCCGCTCTTAACTTATGCGCATTATCAACATATTCCATATACCGCCGCGTTGGATGAACTTACTCGCAAAGAGCAAGGTCTTCTCGTTTACATTATTGCTATGTTTAACACTCAATAGGCGGTTGTAGTATATAAAAATAAAACCATAGAAGAAAAATCAGCGTTACCAGGTGTCTGTTACGTAACGCCTATTAATTATGAGTCGTGGCATCCTCTCGGTGGTTGAACCTCAGATTTAGCGCCCACACATGGTAGTTAGTATGCTAACAGCAGTCGGCGGTCAGTGACAGCTTCGTTTGGCACTGCTCACCACAGCATGATGCGTCACAAAACCAAAGCGCTTTCTATGAGCGGCGATTACAAAGCTCATCGAGCTATCAAACATGATAAATTTATAGGCAGCATTAAGTGTGTTCTAGCACAGGTCTCGCGCAATCTCGCCGAGCACCGTATGTCACCGTTCAGAAGGTAGCCAAACGAGGCACGAAAAGCTCTGCCTGCATTCTAGCAGCGCCTCACAACGCTGCAGGCGTGCATGATGAGCGCCGCCAGTGGCGTTGCAGGCGTCGTATACCTCGTTGGCGCACAAAGTGAGACCGGCGGTAAACCATCCGCGATTAGTTAGCGCCCAGTCAGCGCGAGCGTCTGGCACCGGCGCTGTTTGGGGTTCTGCAAAGCGATACCAAGTGGACCAACGCGCTTGTGTAAATTAAGCAGTTGTGTGTCTCTGGTTGCGAGCTTATGCGTGTGTGTGTGACGACAACATCACGACGACCACCATGTTGAAGACGCTCGTGTAGCGGCAAAGGCATTACTTCTAGGGCGATCATTGTTGGGTTGTAACGATTGTTGGGTTCTACTTTGGTAGTGAAGGAGCGTAAGCGAGATGAATACGAATTGTGGCGTCATCAGCGACTATGTGTTCTGAAATCGTACATATGCCTATGGCTATGTCATGTGGTGTATGTTAAAACGACGATGGAATTTGGGCCGCGGCGAAAGAACGCTAAAACGTGATTACCTTGGGCGTTCATAAAGTCGGTACAACGTCGCAGTTTTTAGGTAGCGTAAGCTGCTACTAGTAGAGTACTGAGGTACGTGGGCCGATCCCAGAGATTGAGCAGCTAGTCTAAAATGGTGCCTTAAAGTGCGAGCTTTCGCAATAAAAGAATACGACAAATTTTCACAAAGCCAATGCGCCGAGTGCTTCAAATAGCTGGCTTGCTTTGGAACGCCAGAAATATGCGTGAGCTCGTGGCTTTAAAGAAGGTCAAAAACGTGCCTATGCTTCCTGGGGTAAAGACCTTCTTCATCAAGGTTTACAGTGGTACTTTAATGGTCAAAACGTGTATGCAGGAGAGGGTACCGTTCGTTCTCTGGGGTGTCAACTGCTTTTTATGTAAACAAGAGGGAAAAATAGAGCACATTTTCTGGACTGATGGGATGGGGTTTCCTTCTGGGAGGTCTTTCAAAGGACCATCAAAATAAAAAAAAACAGATTTCCCACTCGTTTCTCACAGTATTAGATCCTTCCCAGTCGGAAATAGGAATGAAATCTCACGCTTTTATCATTGATTGTCGGTCTCCAAAGCATATTAATTTATTTTATTACAAGGCTTCTGCTGCCCTTATAGTAAGGCCAGCAGCAGGGGTGGACAGTGGAACAACGTCTCTCTGATGGAACAAAATACATGATAGTGTGCTGTAATTATATAGAAAAGCGTTGCACAATAAGCACTCCGAGCACACAGATGGGAACATAGTGAAATTCAATGTACAAACAAAAGTGCACAATGAATAAAATATATTGAAAGACATGCTAATGTCTCAACAACAGAAAAGGATAAGAGCAAATATGGTCACAAAAGAACTTTTACAAAATTTTCATCTGTGGTGAAAATCAAGGCACTGTTGCTGCATCCACAACACCGCTCAGGAGATCGTTCCACTCGTGTACAATTCGCGGGAAAAAAGAATCTTCGTAGGTGTTACTCCTACAAGAAAATTCTTTTAATTTTTTTTCTATGATACGCCCGTGTGGATTGTCGCGTAGCCTTTTCTGTGTATGCACTCAAGTTAATACCCAGCTTATCATGATAGAGCAAATGCATGTATTTTCATCTATCGTGATGTCGTCGTAGATATAAGGATTCCAAGTTCGCTGTCTGAAAGAAGAGCACTAACTGAAGTATAGCAGTTGCACGAGCGAAAGATAAGGCGAGTGGATTTTTTCGGTACGCTCTCAAGTTTTTCGCTATTTTTGTTTGTGTACAGATCCCAAACCACCGAGGCGTATTCCAAAACTGGGCGAATATAGGTTATATTAGCCAATAATTTTATTTCTTGAGTTGCCTGGCGTAGGGAACTTCTTAGGTGTCCAAGCTTTTTTCACGGATGTCTTTTCTATAACAGTGATGTGGTCATTCAACCGGAGATCTGAAATGATTATTACGTCTAGGTATATATAATGCTTAAGACAGCGACCTACGATTTGTAAGGGTATTTTTTTTTTGTGATGTCGTTGACGAATAATAAAAAAAAATAATAGCCCAATGGCCAACCCTTGCGGAATGCCTTATTTCACTGGTGCCGGGCATGAACACGAGCTTGCGACCGATACACATTGGCTTCTAGATGATAAGTTTGTTTCTGTTAATGACAACAGTGAATTATTTTTAGTACGGGTTGAAATTTTAATAACAGCTTTTGATGTGAGACACGATCAAATGCCAATTGGAGAATATCTATTTGACTGTGTTTGTACAAGGCTAAGGCAAATTCAAGTATCGTCTAAAGGAGTTGGGTAACTGTCGACATACCCTTAAGGAATTTTTTTTTGTGATGTCGTTGACGAATAATAAAAAAAAATAATAGCCCAATGGCCAACCCTTGCGGAATGCCTTATTTCACTGGTGCCGGGCATGAACACGAGCTTGCGACCGATACACATTGGCTTCTAGATGATAAGTTTGTTTCTGTTAATGACAACAGTGAATTATTTTTAGTACGGGTTTAAATTTTAATAACAGCTTTTGATGTGAGACACGATCAAAGTCCAATTCGAGAATATCTATTTGACTGTGTTTGTACAAGGCTAAGGCAAATTCAAGTATCGTCTAAAGGAGTTGGGTAACTGTCGACATACCCTTAAGGAAACCATGTTGTCACCGGTCAATCACGTTATTTTGCTGCAGACCAGTTTGACACATGCTTAAAAATAATACATTCCAGCATCATTGAACAGGCGCATAATAAAGATATTGGCCTGCATTAAGTAATTAGTGAAGGGTTTTGAGCTTTAGGGATAGGAACAATTTTCGCACGCTTCAAATCTGTTGGGAGTTCTGCAGTGGATAATTATTTTTTGAATATAAGAGATAGGTAGCTCAAACACCATTCGGCGTACCTACTAGAAATGTGTTCGGTCTACAGTCAATTCTAGGCTGTTTCTTTCTTTTCATGTTCGTACTAAGAAGCAGTGAAAAAAAATAACGCCTTCTTCAGTTATCGTTATGTCAGTAGTTTCAGTATTTCAGTATGTTCTATTTAGACCGTCCGTCTAGGCAGAAAAAAAGAACGTGTTAAATGTTAACTCAAGAAGTGATTCGTCGGTGACTAATTCACCATCAACGAGCATCTTATACGCTTGTCACTCCTTAGGTGACAAGTGTCGCCAGAACTTCACGGGAGTCGAAAGCAGAAAATGTTTCAAAGATGTATTAAAATAGTAGTCTTTAGCATTTTTTACAGTTTCGTTTTACTATAGATGCAGATCCGTAAGTTTTGATGCAGAAGCTGGTGACGAGTTCGGGTGCACTTGTTTGCTCACTTTCTTCAGCTTTCGTCGCGTGCACACTGCTTCTGTCGTGATCCATGGCCGAGCAGAATGTGCTCTGATCATCTTTGAGGGAACGTAACTTGAAACGCATTTCATTACAATATTTCTGAAGGGAACCCACATACCGTCGACAGACCAAGTGCGTGACTCGTACAAAGTATGGAAATCAGAAAATGATGTATCCAACAAGTCAAGAACGGCGACGGCATTAGCACATGAAAAATTTGACACTATGTATTCTTCTTTCACTGTTTTTATCATACGCAGTGCAATGCTCAAAGATGACATTCGGGGGTCAGATACACCAGCAAAGACGCACAAACTACGATTTCAACGAAGGATGCTGCGTCTCACAAGAAAAAAATCCAGAATAGATTGTGTGTTGTTTTGAGCACGGGTGGCTGATATTACTAGATGTGTTAGGTCATAGAAAAAGACAATGTCGACCAAAGACTCAGCAGTACTAGAAAGGGGCTCCGGCAAGTCCTTGTCTTATTAAAAACAT
This sequence comes from Dermacentor variabilis, assembly GCF_050947875.1. NCBI lineage: Eukaryota > Metazoa > Arthropoda > Arachnida > Ixodida > Ixodidae > Dermacentor > Dermacentor variabilis. The sequence goes on from NC_134569.1 coordinate 32,511,005, forward strand.
TAAATTGTCATTAACATTAAAATTGTCAGTTAACAGTGCATTGCTAGAATTTGTATGGCAGGCACAAGAAAAATAATTAACTTCGTCAAAAAAAAGCTCTATCGCCCTCCAGGAAGGCGGTAAAATGCACCCACAACAGGATTCAGTTCCTGAAGATACATTTTAATAATGGAGCACTCATCGCCAACTATGTCAGGCAACCTGGTCACAATTTGGTAGCTTTTCAACCGAATAGCTATGCCATTGCCACGGGAAGGTTTCTTCATAGTTAATCTGGGAATTTAACCAAGTTTAGGTTATTGCAATGACATGGGGTGCATGCGCTAATATGGTACTTTCCAAGTCATCAAGTGTATTAATAATACTACGGGCATTAAATTGAATACGTTGGTGTAATTTGCCTGTATCACTTCATAGCATTCATTTATTAACGACATTCCCTTGAACTGGCCCTCTTTCTTTGCGGTCCGCATACCAAACGAATAGAGTACCATTAACTCGGATTTTCCTTAGCTTAATTTCAATTTCTTGCCTGCCCTTCGATTTTCTACCATGCTTTTCCGGAAGTTTCTTTTTTTTACGTCATGTCGCTTCTGAAAAGACCTTGGAAATCGAGATACCCGCACCCTTTAGTTTAAAGCCGGGTTTTAGTACACCTACCTTATTGCGGTGATCAATAAGTTTCAGGATTACTGGTCGAGGCTTATTTGGTTGTTGGCGGCCAATTCTGTGAATCCTTTCTGCAGACGATATTTGCGTCTATGATGTTAACAAATATGCTTTTGAGTACACTTTTCCTGAGCTCGTCGAAACTTTCGTCAGTTTTTTTTTTTCCGAGATACTAAAAACAATCAAATTATTTCGCCTACTCCTATCTTCAAGATCTACTAGTTTGCTTTACAAGCTTCTGACCGTTTTTTCCAGCATATATGTCACTGTCTTCGTTTCAGTTATAGCTTAAGCGACTTCTACTTTCTTTAACTCAATGACATCTAGCTTTTCCCGAATGCTTTTCTGACCTTTTAAGAGTTTCGAAAGCAACTCTTGAACGTCTGGGCCAAAATTAGGCTCAACATCACTACACCAAAGAGACAGCCGATACGCATCCAGCTGAGCAGACAATTCTTAGGCAGTTAGAGATGCAAAATTTCATGAAATTTTGAGGCGCGTGAAAAAAAAACAGGTTTACATGTTTTCTTCAGCAAAATACAAAAAATTGAAAACAAAACGAAAAATTGGAAAAGGAGACGATTGCGCACAGAACTCTGAAAAACCCGACACATTTATTTCTCTAACACTGAAAAGAATATAATTGTTACATTATTGCATCACAAAAGTCCCAGCACCGGGTTCAAAATCTAGACGCGATTTCAAGTAAAGGCATTGATTTCACATCAAAGCGTCAAGATCGACATTTCTATCAATGTGTGTCCGATTCATTTCCGCTTGACGCGTCAACACTTTGCTGTGCAGCGGACGAAGCCTTCCAAACATTGAGGTTCGAGTGCACGTATAGAAGTTCTTGCACGCGATACCCTGCGAGCCTGTTGCGTAGCTTGGAGTTATTCGATCTTGCCATTGAGTGCGGGAGTTGGCCGACGTTGAGAAAAACTTAGAGAAATGGCGGGCATTTACACTATTTACAGGAATATAACAAAGGGAATATCAGTAAAAAGTCATCGACGGCCGGCAACAAATCGGACGCCGCGGCCCGCGGCAAGAAGACCATCTCTTTCTTTCTGATGGTTTTCGGGCTTATAACCCCTTCACTTCGTCGAGGTCGACCACGTCCAGCCGTCAAGCCTGTGCAAGTGTTGTCATTTTTATCCACTCGTAGGGCCTGTGTAAGTGGCGTCATATTCGGCCAATGCGCACAATCCATGTGCTCTATTCTCCGATGGTCGCCTCCGTCCGGCGTTGCCTCCTCGCCTGGTAGGCGCTCAGCAGGAGGGGAGTGGTCGTCCTTGAACGACCTTCCAGTGCTGCAAAGCAAGTTCTTTTTTTTTTTTGATTAGGGTCAACAACTTCAAACCGTGCCGGCCTCCAGTTGCACTTTCGGGAAGCTTCACATAAGGGGGGGGGGGGGCAAAAACTCCACGCGTGGCACACGAGAGCGGCATAGCCAACTTGTCTGACGGGTCCGATAGTACTGTCGACGCGCACCTGCGGACCATAATTGGAATGCGACGGCGAATGGTTGCGTTCGGAGATTTTACCGATGCTGGTTAATGGTCCGTATTTAACATTGTCTCGGACCAGTTTCTTTCACATGCCTCAAAAGAAAAATGAATCTGCAGTACACGACAGGCGAGGGTGCTCAAGGGTTGGTTGAAGCAAAGTGCCACCACATGCACGGATCCAGGTGCTTCGCAGATTTCCAAACTCCTTCTTTTGACCAAACTTCTGGAAACGCTGAGAGGAGCCACATCGCAATAGAAGATATCTGCGGGGATGCTTTCTTTCCTTTTTTTTAATTTCATCCTGATTGACAACAGGTGTCAATTTTGACCACCTGTTTTTTTTTACCCTGTGGAGATAAGTCTAAGTGTAGCGTGCGCTTTTGCATTTTTCCCCGCATGAGTGCTGCCGGAGATCGAGTCATCGTCGTCGTGCTTAGAATTAGAATATTCTAGTCGCTGAGTCACTGCGGGGTGAACAACTGTGCGATGCACACTTCGAAACATGGATATTGGTCATGATTTTGGTGACCAGTAATGCCTTGCGTTGCCCGATACCGAATCACTTGCCGTAGGTCACCTTACTGGCAACTACATGCGCCGAGACCCACGTTGTCGGCTTGTGGTACTGCAATGAGGTACCTTGAGTTCTTTTTACAAATCCTGATTTGCAATAGTTTTTTATTTGTTCTGCTGTGCAAGTTTCAGCAGCTTGGTCTTTAATAATCTCTGTTCTCTAGCGTCTTGTTGCGAAGCCATCTTTTCTTCTAAACTGAGCTACTTCGCTTACCTCACTGCATCTGTTTTTGTTCGTTCACATGTCCCGTGATATGCGCTGATGGCCATGTAAAGTGATCAAGGTTAATGTGAACACGGGGTTCACAAAGGCGTTCTTCGTAAAATGATTTTTGGCTACGGTATTCTACTTTGGTATGTAGGGCTTCTTGTCTTTCTGCGTGGGAGGTGTTGTTCTGCGCAGTGCCTTTCGTTTCTTGTTTCCTTTTCCTTCTTCCTGTTTAAGTGGGCGGGCGTGCGGTCCGTTTCAGGGAACAACTGCCACCGTCTTTTTTTTTGTTTCTCTCTTACGTAGTATTTTATATGCTTCTCTGATGCAATAATGATGTTAATTTGTAAAAGAACAACAATGTCATAATGTCAATTTGTAACCAAGAACGCTATGTGCATTGCCATCACCTGTTACACTCCAGGCGAGCTATAATGTAAAGTTATTCCATTCTGGCATTCCAATCTCGATCCTGATGTCAAATTTACAACCACCAACGCAAGCACGGCCAATTATCCGCAAGATTCTTTCAACAGCCCAGTCAAACGCTGACCTCGTTTTAGGAGATGACTTTTCTTTTTTCAAGCGAATAGCAGGGCTTACCGCGATAAGGCTTCCTTATATAATTGGTTGACTAGAGGCGAGGATTGCGTACACGAGGGTGTCAGTGGAGCCGAACTAGCATAATGAAAGCAAATAGCCGACTGAGGAGAGTGGTGCCGGCGTCACCGATTGGTCCACTTGCCCTTGCATAGTTTGCAGTGGATCGTCGACAATTGCGGAGGCGTGCAACGGGGCGTGAAGTATACCACCACAACGGATGCTCAGTGAAGATCTTGCAAAGCACTGTCTTACATGCGCCTAAATGGATCGGAAACGCAAAATTTTTAATATACGCAAATAAGTTCTCTCCGGCAGCTCCGAGTACACATGGCTGAAATGATTAGTGGACAGCCATATTCTGTTCCTTTCGGAATGGGACCAGCCTCCGGCTATTGCAAAACCAGTCCAGTTTTGTTCGGTATAGATGCATCCTTATTGCGTTCACGTCACATTATTGTCGTGAATTTGCGCGGTTTTGTGACTTCGCGTGGCAAACAGGTGAACTAGGCGTAGCCTGAAAACATTTTCACAAATCGCAGAATGCTAATGGGAACAAAAGCACAAAATCGGAATGAAAAGTTTTTTTTAGCCTAACCATGAATAATCAGTGTCCACACGTTATTTTTAGATGGGGAGTTTTCGTGATTTTCGTGACGCTTTGTTAAAACCGGTGACGTGGGCATGGTCGCAACAATGTATGGCCAACCACGAAGTGCTAACGAAGGAAATGAAATAGATACAAATTTGAATGAATTTACTTTATAGTGCCCCAGGTACAGATTGCGGCGAAGCTTAATAATTTGCACTCTGCGATGTGAATGTACATGGAACCGCATGCGAAGGCTACAATGCCCAGTAAATCGGCACGCTTATCAAAGCCCCATAGAATATTTTGCTCCCAACCATATATATGTATACGCACATGTTATATCGCCTTAACACGAATTTTCGTCTAACTCGATATTGCAGCTAAGTCTCGTTGACCTTGCCGGCAGTGAAAGACTGGATAAGAGTGGCCTTGAAGGACAGCACATAAAGGTAAGCCTGAGCTTGATAATCTTGAATAAAAAGTAAATACAGATGCACGGGAACTCGCACTGCGCTGTAATATAATGTGAAAGGTGGTAACACGTCGAGTCGACATGGATTTTCTTAGACAACTACACGCCACATTAGAACGCAGATTTGTCTCGCTTAATTGTCCCGTTTCTATTTAGGGTGTCAGTACGGGTCGACTATGACATCACGACGACGAGCTAGAAGGGTATATATCTATATATATATAGCGCTGTGTTTGTGCCGAATTCTGACCGTTTTTCTGGTTCGTGATCAGGGCTCGCACCCATCCAGGAGCACACGCATCGTTCGAACGTTTATTATAGGCGGAATATTTGTGTAGCTGCGCTCTCCGACTAGCAGGTAGGCGAAGGAAGGGGCGCCATCAGGCGCAGCCGGCGATGGTCCTTCTCAGCACATTCATCTACCGTCCACCTTTCCACACCCACAGACCATGCTCGCTTGTTAGTGTGTGACACCGCGCTGTCAAAAAATGATGTCTGCCATCTAACCTGCATTTACCTTTCCACATGCCTTGATCTCATCCCTTTACAGCGATATTTAATGAAACTGCTGACTGCTGAGGTAATGATCAGATGCACCAAATGTTTACTCCAAGTATCGAAACCCAGCTTGACACGCCGAGTTACCTTTCTGTATTTGCAGGAGACAAACAGCATCAACAAGTCGCTCTCAGCACTCGGAGACGTGATCCAGGCCTTGGTGACGCAGCAGTCGCACGTGCCGTACCGCAACAACAAGCTGACCATGCTCATGCAGGACTCCCTGGGCGGCACCGCCAAAACGCTTATGTTCGTCAATGTCTCACCCAGTAGCGAACACGTCGAGGAGACCGTCAACTCGCTGGTGTACGAATGACCTCGTTTGGGCATGCATAGGAATCTTGCCGTTTATGCCGCAACGTTCTTCAGTATGTGGCGATGATGGTGCAGGAGCGGTGCATTGTTTCGCAATTTCGAATTAGCAATGAATGTTAGCATAAAGTAGGCGAACCTCAAGACTGACAGTAGGGCTAGTAAAAATCTTTCGACGTAGAGTGCATGGGGCGTAGGGTAGAACGTGGAAGCAGAACAACATTGCTGGATAAAAATGGAAAGTTTAGTCCTCTTTCTTGTTGTGTTTTTTTTTTCCTGTAATTTATTCGCACACAATCCTTGCTGAAAGAAGCTTTTTTTTTTGTCATCTGCTCCAAGATCATACTGAAAAGCTCTTTTCGGCACGTCGTAAGCCCAGCTTTGTAACATTTTTGTGAATCTCAAATGATTAATAAAAGAAAGAATAACGTCATTATTCTTGAGTTCCCACATGAGTTTTCGGATATTTTAAGACTATCAATGAAGTTTTCCGTTCTACTCATGAAAATAAAATTCAGTCAACATTATCCTGTGCCAGTTCAACCTGTTCAGTTGTTGCATATTACGACAGCTTATGACGGCTATCATATGGTCGATTGTTCTTCGCTCTAGCACGAGGATAAAATATTCAAAGAATCCTGCTGGTGCCGAGTGCTGCCGAGGAGCCAAAATCTTCACGTAAAGCTGTCACCACCCTCTCTACTTCGGGAAACTGCGCAACGTATCCCAAAATAAGCACCATGACCACTCCATACGGACAACTGCCTGTGGCAGCACAACGCAAAAAGAACATAGAGCATTCGGACAGTACATTCTTGGACAGCCAATCTCCGTGCTTCGAGAGCAATATAGTGTGAGGCACGCATATCTAGAGATCTCGATCGGCCATTTCACTCGCCAGCTTTCGCGAAAAACAAAGCACAAGCCAACGCCACGGTGAGACCACTAATGGTCATGCCGCGTGCTTGATTCACGCTCTATAAAACGGATATTTAGGACCCAGCAGTTTTCGGTAAGTAGTTACTGCGGACGCTCGCGCAGACTGCAGCCACCTACTCGACCACTTTTTCACACTGTAGTAAGCACTCTGAATATCTGCATGGCAAGATTTCGTGCGTTTAGTTCATGTAGCCAACGCAACCTACACGCATGATTAGTTCACCGCTGAAGCTACCTACATCTATAGACACGGAAGGCAAAAGCGATTTTCACAAATCTGTGTGGGCTCAGAAAGTTAGCCCTTCGGTGTATGGCTATGTTGTCACGGTCCTTCTTTGTCCATTTGAGCGAGGAGTCCTTGCTAAAGCGTTTCTGTGCACCGCTTAACAAACGCCTAATGAGGGGGCTTAGTGCGTGTAAGTGCAGTCTAGTTTCGGGGCTGTTTATTTACAGCGTTGCCACAGTTCGGCTGATCAACGCCGCTGTTGAGCTCTTCGAGAACGCGGACAATATGCAATCTTACTATACCTGAAAAAAGTGACGTAAACCGATAGGCCAAGTAGCATAGCCAAGCAAAGCCTGGCTTTTTCCGTTTCTGAACTTAGTTAAGCTGCTGTCTCGGCGAAGGGGACAGTGATCGGGCCTGTGCACTTGCTTGTCGTGTGGATCCAACGGCTCGTTTACATTTGATTTTGTTTCTTTGCAGGTACGCTACGCGCGTCAGACAAATCACTAACGACGTGGTAAGGGCATCTGAAACGAAAGAAATTGCCAAGCTTAAATCTGTGAGTACTTTTTGTGGCGGGCGCTGTTGCAGTTTGAGAATCACTTTTTTTCAGTTATCTTCAGTCACTTCTGAGCTATATAAATGCAATGTAGATGATGTTGCTCTTCGGTACAAGTCTTTATAATTTCTCCCTCACTACTCTTCTCCATAAGCCTACGTGTAAACTGCTGAACATAGCATCAACCAACGTGGCATACATCGCTCTTAAACCTGGCTCCTAAATGTTCAACGTCTCGTTTCCCTTGCCTATGTTGTAGCACAACCACAACCACCACTTTTCATTCCTTTCCCGACAACTCTTTGCATTGATTTAGCGTTTTTATTTGTAACACTGTTTTTGCAAGCACGTGATCATTATAAACATTTTAGCTCTCACATTTTTTAGCGCTCATATATCTGTTTTCTCTTGTCATTTGTTCAACGACGCCCCCCTTACTCAATGCTCCCCCTGGGACCTGTAAGGTACTTTGAAATAAATTAATAATAAATATCATCGGACATAAAAGTCCGCGGCTGCAATCCCACCGATTTGGTAAAATTATTGATTTTACATCTTATTTTGAAATATATCCAAACAAGATATCGAAACATTTTTTTCGGTCACAGATTAGTGCTAAGGAGCTCACATAATCGTTGATGCTAAATAATTTGGGGCATGTAGTCAATACAATATGTAAGGCAAAATTGTTTTTTCTGCTAAGGGTCGAAATTTGCCAAAAGAAATGAATTATTGCGGTGGGCGTTGGTATGTTCCTATATATTACCTTAAATAGCATATTAAGTTTGTTAGTCTTTTATTGCGCAAAACCCGGCATCGAAATATGTACGCATCGTTTGTGCAATTTTGATAATACTGCCGGAAATGTCAAGACAAAATGCGAGGTTGCCTGTCCTATTATGCCGCAAAGTGTTCAAGGATGAAATGGTGGCCATTTAATCGTTAACGTGTTGATTCCTTTCAGGTGATTGCCAAGCTGAAAAAGGAAATATCGCCTTGAACAACGGTGCATTCTAGCGGTGCAAGCTACATTGTAATGGGTGCACCATGAAGAAAAACACCCCGAGGGCTGTATTTCAAAAACAAGCTACGAAAACCATCAAGTGCTGGTGTGCACATGGCGCAGCTCTTCCATCTTGGACATCAGTGACGTCATCGTGACCACACTTCGGCCAGTCAGATAACCCCATTTAGAAAAAAATGAAGCTCACGCTATATTGTTCCATTCAACGGAGAACATCGCATCCGGCGAGGCCTTTGCCACTTTTCGCTTTTGCCACTTCGAGGTGCGCTATGTTTCTACCTCGGCGAATGAGATGCAGTGCTCACTTGTAACATTCAAAACCCTCCTTTTCCTTGACTTTTAGTACTGACGCATTTGTCTCATAGATACATCTTGAAGGGCTTTAACCACCTTCTCTGCGCGCATGAGAATATCTGGCTTTTGAAAATGACATTAAAGAAAAATATTGTTTAAAATAAACAGCCGTCCTTGCAGTGAGCGCGAACTGAGCGAAGGAATTAGGGATCGTAATAAGCACAGATCTTCCTTCCTCTTGGGCACTTTGTTTCGCCGTTCTTATTTATTGCATCTGTAATTTCGCAGTAGTTTGCAAGCTGTAGAAAGACAGATGACAATATGATCTCAGGTCCACAATGAAACTTCGCGTTAGATGTTACAAATTTGTAGTCATATTAAAATGTGATCGCAATTCCTGTTGTGACTTTTCTTCAATAAGAAACAGCTGCTTCTGGACATCTCAACTCGACGTAAGTTGTAACGCTCTTGCTGCCAAATGCATGTTGTCTGTGTGTCTGTGACATCATTCTAGTGTAGGGTTGTTTCTGCACTTTCGACACGTCACCTAAGCTGGCTGTTCAACGAATTTGGTTGCATTATTTTGTGACAAAAAATAACAAGAATAGGAGCAAAAACGCATTTGAAATGGCATAAATAAAGGCGGAACCTGCATCATGCGCGCATTATCATATGGATTCGCATCGTGCTACAACTAATACCACCATTTATTTTACCTTTTTTTTAAATCGTGACATTGCGCTCAGTTCCAAGGATTCATCGACGTGCAATGTATTTAGAGGTACAGTTGTCAAGAGGTGTTCAATTAAGCAGCGGTGAATCTTTGATCCCTTATATGCTAATACATGGTTTAATAAGAATGGATACAAGGCAATTTTATCGGCAATACTGCTCTTAAGACTTCCTGACTGCGCCCTATAAGAGAGGTTTTGCTGTTTCCTTTCAAGTCCAACTGCTCTAGCTAGTCACTGCTCTCTTAACATAACACAGGCTATAATGAATACTCCACGTCCACTGTGCCCTTATTCGACAAAAAGATTGTCTAATCTGCAGAAGTTCTTCACAAAATATCCCAGACTTCTCTTCACCCACTCCAGCAGCTACAAGCACACTGCCTGCACGTGTGTCGAAGTTCCACAGGCAACATTAATAGAGCAAACTTGCATTAGCAGAAACACAAGAACCCACTTTAACGGGATCAGTAACGTCGAAGTATGTCACTAACATTTTCGGCTGGTCACCCAACACTGTTCACAAACACTCATTTTAAAACAGAGTGCTTGTTGGCCTAGTTGTTTCATGCTAAAACTCATTTTACAAACTGAGAGTCGTCCCAGAATGCACAAATTTTGTACCACCACAATAAATTTCACTGCTTGCAACGTGCACTTTCTAGCATGCGGATTTGAATCACACACCCTCACTTCTGGAACAACCAACAACCTCAACATCCATACAAAGCCTTCACAGTAAAAATTGGGTCCGAAAAGTCGCAGCAATGCAGTTGTTTCACATCATCGGTTTGAAATGTTACAGGACTTCATACTTGTCACTCCATCGGTTGTACGGAGGCCAAGGTTTCATAATGACAGCTCCGTCACCATCCACAGAAAGCTCAACATCAGCATTCGACATCCCAGAGTTACGAGAAAAATATGCATGCCGGATTGGACATCTCTTGTTGTCGACAACAGATCGGAGATTGTAGCCAGTTTACTGGTCATCGGCTTTACCGAACTATCGGACACCACGAAGATGGGTCGCCATCTGAAGTGCTTTAGCGGCTCTTCTATGGAAAATACCACTATGCGGCTAAAAGACCCAAATGTGACCTACACTTTCCTGTACGAACCACTCAAGGTGCAGTGTTAAAACAGCATGTGGCCATCCATAGGTTATAAGCCATTTGATCCACAAAATGAAATGTCGGACGTGTTGCCAAACGCAGCTCTTGACAGCTCGGAAACCCGTCTTGGCCTCATGTTCCAATGAGACAAACACCGCATCTTACGAGGCCTTAAGAGAGAGCTGCGCGTGTCGAACTGGTTCACAGGAAACACAACGGAATCAATGTTGCGTACAGCTGAGCAACATCTTGATCACCAACTGGATCGTCAGCTCTCACGAGGTATTGACGACCTCTTACATCACCTGAACCTCTGAATTGCTTTCGCCAAGCACTTCATTAGTTCGAATTAGGTGCGTGTCCTGGCACAACGTTGTTGCGGCAACGACGACGAGGACGTATGCCACCTACTCTTAGGCTGTTCAAAGTACGATACAGATAGACAGCGCCTCGAACAACTCCAGTTACTTGGCTGACACTGACTTTTCTTACTTGCGAAGATGTTAGGTCCACGACTTTTAAAAGTAGTGCATAGCAAAACAATGAGAGAACGTCAATGCTTCCTCCTTGAACACACTGACATATGCGGCGTGTCCATTGACTCCACGACACCCTGTGCAATTGTGGGTGTCTCATTCGTAAACATGCGCGTCTGCGATTCGCGGATTGCTGTTGTACTAAAAGTTTCGTGCGAGAATTCAACCGTTAGAATCGCATCATTATCTTTTTTATTTCAGTATGAGCTAATTCAAGAAATTTGTTCTTTATATACTTTTTATGTTTCATTGCGTAATAATCAAGTAAAGGACTAGCTGTCGCGAGCAAGCGGCCAACAAGTCCTGTATTTATTTTCATCTGAATGAAATAAAGCGAACAGTACAAGATATGGTATTGAAAATAATGTCCTTGGGACTACCTGATTATGCCCTATAAGAGTTTTTGCTGTTTTCTCTCTTGTCTTACAGCCCTTAAACAGCGGAGTGGCATATTCAGATGCTGTCAGCGTTTATTACTAGAGCTTTAGCACTGTCGTATAGCTGTGCGTCATGCCCCATTGAACCACTAGGCAAAACTAGAAATGGGTACAATCGCCATGTGCAAATGTCACACTTGGTCTGCATCAATGCAATAGCTAATTGCCGAATTATTCGCATGGCTTTGCGGCTGTGTTGAAATGTTATTTTGTATATAGCGTAGTCCTTTAACACCCGGTGTTCCCACATACAACCATGGCAACCGAAGAAAGCGGACCATGAGGCAGAATGGTGATTCGACGCTGCTCTGAAGAGTTCAGTTCCCCAATCTTTCAGACATGCTGATACGTACACTTACTGCCCCTAGGTCCTGCCATGTCAAAGGATTTAATTAAGTAATTGTAAGCTCATTATGCTTTTTCTAATACCAGCTCGTATTTCCAGATAACGTCCTAAAGAACACTGCGGAGAATGTTCAGTTAGAATGAATGTGTGCTGCAATTCCTTAATTAACCAGATATGTTGCAAACCGTTAGCTTTAACGTGGTATAGAAAGAATGGGCTCCTTTTGAGAACACATTGTCACTAGCAGTTGATCACAAAACAATTATCAGTGGGACTTCCCGTGCTTTTTAATTGTATTGTTCTTGTTTTTATCATATCACAAGAAGTTCGAAGTGCATGCCATTTCTTGCTGCTGTCTTAAGGCAGCCAATGCAACGACAGCAAAGTTCCACGTTGCAAGAAAGTAAATCGACAGCACAGACTTAAAGCCTGATCTTTTCCACCAATGCCAACTGAAGGAAAACATCTCGAATCGGAACAGCCTGTGTGTTGTTCTATTCAGGTTGTAGGTTACGGATTAATAATCAGGACACTAATAGCATCTAATCTGCTTTATCCTCAGCCGAGCAACTCCCAAGCAATGAAATGAAACGCGATGTGCGATGTCAGCCGCTGGGTCGGCAAACTTAGGTAGAATCGTCGCAGCGAGTGAGCCTTACTAAAATATGTGTTTACTATGGGAAAAACGGCAAAGAAACCATAATAGACTCGAACGTAACTGAAGCCGTTTTTGTGTTAGTGCCCTTTGCGAACTACAGAAATTGGCCTCGGTTGGCACATGGCACTTATAAGGCTTTAACAGCTATCGTGCACCGAGCTTTAAGAAAGAGACGGATCATACTGAACGAACAAGACAATGTGCATGTTGTTCGGAGTAAGCGCAATTCCGCCAGTATACTTTTAATCCTTGACATGCAATTCGTTTTTTAAACGTATTTATCTGACGCACCCGCCCGCACGGAATAGCAGCGCCATCAAACAGTCTCTATGGAATAGCGAGCTCTTCATCTGTTACTGAGCCGAGCAGTGACTTCAGCAGCATACGTTTTCTTTCTATGACAAAGCAGATCTCGGCGATCTACGCGCTGCTCTGAGCGGCGAGCCTCAGATGAACCGCTTGCCTTCCCGCAGGGACTGTTTAATGACACTGCTATCTCGCGCGCTCAAGCACGTAGTCGTATCACAATACGACAGTGCCATTTTGTGAGGAGATTTCCGGTTTACGTGTAAGGCACCATTGATTATTCTATGGGAAAACCAAATGTTTAAAGTCTATTACTCAAATTGTCAGTACTGGAGAATCTTGAAACAGACAAAATGTTATAAAATTATCTAGGGTGATAAATGCATTGACGCTTTAGTCGTTGCCTTCCTCGTCGGTCGCACTGTCGAAACAGAGTCTCTATTCAACGGTGTCTCCCCCACAGAAAGTGGTCGTCGAGCGCACTTGGAATCCCACATGCTGCCCTCGTTAACGCCGAGATCCCGCCCTGCGGCGCAGTGGCCGATGCTCTCCGCAGCTGGGATAAGCTTTCTTTTAAAACCTGCTGAATGTGGCTTTCGCGGCCCCTACATCAAATCAAATAAACTTTTATTGAGCATAAAGCCATTGCGACATATAGCAGACGAAGTGACTTGTTTCGAGTAGTGTAGAAGGGGTCGACCAGCCCATTCGAGAGTGGTGGAACTGAACGTGCACCTGAATCTGCACAAAGCGGAAGATCAAAGACTGAGATGAAGATGGTGCCCCAGCCAACAATCCGACAACCTACATTTCTTGTCCACCTAATCCACAACAGCGTCCCCTTCCTTAAAATAAAGGCTTTATTCATTCATTGAGCATCCCGTCATACCCACAGACATAAGAGTTCAAACGTCGTGAAGTTCCCAATGAATGCTAATCGCGTTAAGACAACGCGTATTATACGCGGGATTTTAATGCGTTAACATTATGAGGGTACTTCACGCACTTTCCGGGAGCCCACTATGTAGTTGTGTTTGTATCTATCGTGTTCCCGCTTCCCTCACTGGGTAGTCTGTTGAAGTAGTGCGTCGGACTGCTGTGTCGAGAGAACGGGATTCGATACCATACCTCGGACCAACTTGGCTAATGAGTATGTGGCAATTTATATGGACGCGGCCGCTTTTCAACGAACCTTTCTCACGCCGACGTGACTCACTGTAGACGCGGAACTCAGTAGGTACCGATGTGCGAAGAACGTCTTTGACGCTGACTTGGAGCACTGCGTATGTGGCACTCGGTTTCCGCTGGTCTTCAATGGACCTCTTTAACGACAACTTGGGTCACTGGACATGGGCCAGTCAGTGTGTGCCGCTCTTCAATTAACGTCCTTAACGCAAGCTTGGCTAACTATAGGTATGTGCCACTGGAAATGTGCTGCTCTACAATCACGAAAAAGGCCCCTTAAATTTATCCAATACTGAGCAGAATCGAACCCACGTCACAACGATTCTTCGGGGACAACAACCCAATGCATTAGTACGCTGTGCCACAAATTCACTGTGTATGTGCAGCTTTTTCATGAACTCCCTTGACGCCAGCGCTTTAGCGAGCTGCGCCATGAATACAGTGGGTATGGGCCGCTCTTCAACAAAGCACTCACCAACTTGACTTAGTATGTGCCACTGAGTGTGCGACGAGCCAGGGAACGATTCCCAGCGTTCGCTGGCCCCGGTGCGCCACCCTTCTCGTCTCGGATGCTACGCGCAGAACTGTCGGCAGTGCCACGAGATGGCACAGCGTGTACAGAAATAAAAGAGCGAGAGAAGCTCAGTGGCCGCATGACGCGTTCCTCAGCGTTCGCACTCATCGGTGCGCCACGCATATCGGAGGCAACGCCCAGGCTTCACGGCAGTCGCGCTAGATGGCGCCAGGTGGTCTTAGCGAAGCGTGATAGAGGAATCCGGCTGCAGTACACGCCTCACACATAATTAGTTTCAACGGCGGCAGTACACTGTGCCGCTATATTGATTCGATGTCAAACGCATTACCGCTGACAGTCATCGTGAGGTGGGTTCTCCCAAATTTTATGGTATTTATTTATTAACTTTTTATGGCATTAGGTCAAAATCATCTTCAATAAGCAAGCTATATTTAGCCTGTCACTGCTGAGCCACCAGGGCTAACAAGGAGATAGCGCGAAATTTACCCTCTAGGAATATTGCAATTACAAAACAATTTTGAAACCAAACTTATAACAACGATGCCGGAGGAAATCTGGAGGTCTGCATAAATGTTGTACCTATTTTCCTCATTTAAATCTAGAGAGATGTAGTTTTCCCCACTTTAAGGAATCTTCCTCTTCTTTTCCTTTTATATGCGGTGGTTCAACTGCAGTTCGGTGTAGTTAGATTATCATTAAAACTGTAGTTTAAGCCTTGGTAACCATGGCACCGTTTGGGATTATTAAGATCACTATCAGGTTGAATAAATCTGAACGGACGTGTAGATCTCGTATACAAGAGTGGACGATATATATATATATATATATATATATATATATATATATATATATATATATATATATATATATATATATATATATATATATATATGGAAACCTGCCATGAGTAACTACTAAGGAGGAAAAAACAAAATCAGGAAATAAACCATCTATGATAACTCAAAGGCGAAGCTCATTACTTTTCGAAGCGAGATCAGGCTATCTTAGAGCACGCACCTATCAAGTGAGATATAAGAAGGAAGAAGAAGCATGTGCTTTCTGCGGTAAAGCTTATTTCATTTATTTACGTTAACTTATTTGATCAAAATTCTTCACAATATTTTCATCACACGTCTAAATTACAGTTCTAGTCTCACGCTCCACAATTTCAATCTAGCTTGGCTTTACTTCTAAGCATATGAGAAACCGCCTGCTTCTTGGCCAATCCCCCATAGTGGGCATGCGCCACTTTCTGGGACACAAGACAAGACAAGCTAAGGAAACGATGGAGCATGTTTTATTAGAATGTGAAGATATCTGCCCAGTGGTTGATTTAGGCACCACTGGCCTCCTTGGAGCACTTGGATTCAGCGAGAGCAGGGGGAAGGTAAATATGTCCGCAATTGAGACTAGTAAGAGGCGATTGGAAGCTTGGCGGAAGAAAAGTAGGGAAACGACAAAAAATGGAGGCATGCAAAAACAAAGTTCACAATAGGGGGTCAGAAAATTTGGTTATGAGGATTCATCATGGGCTTTTTCTCTCTTTTTTTTCTTTTTTAAACCTAGGTAGGACATTAGGCAGTATAATAGCAAGAGATAGGTGGCGCAACCCACCACCTCATTGCAAAGGGGACGCTCATAACATCCATACAGAGCAGTGAAATGGCCACTGCAGCTGCTTTCTGATCAAGTGGCGTAGGCCGTTCGGGCATCCCGCGACATCGCATGGAAGATGAATTCTCTGCTACTTGCAGTTTGTGCGTGTTTCGCAAGCCA
Source organism: Dermacentor variabilis (assembly GCF_050947875.1). Taxonomy (NCBI): domain Eukaryota; kingdom Metazoa; phylum Arthropoda; class Arachnida; order Ixodida; family Ixodidae; genus Dermacentor; species Dermacentor variabilis. The sequence goes on from NC_134569.1 coordinate 32,527,167, forward strand.
ACAAAACCAGCGCAGCACTATGCGATAACGGAACTACTGAAACGCGAAAGCGCGGGAAGCGCGAAGTCGAGCGAGAACGAAATCTTTTTACCACCCACGTCGTCGTCAATTTAATTTCGATTAGTTATTTTTTCAACAAATGAAATAGAAATGCACAAGCATAATTTTATTTCATCTTATAACAGAACACAAGTATGTTTTTTGCAACGAATCGTTGAGTACCAGTGACAGAATTTAATTGAGTGCTTTCGTCATCGGGCAAGTACTTGAATGCCCCCGTGGGAGTCTCTAATCATGTCCTGCATTTACCTTACTTTCTCGATTATTATGCCTTTTTTTGCGATAATATTGACGCCTTAGCGATTCTCGAGCACTAATCTGTCACATTAGCTTGACTCAATGTTTGCCTTTAGTGTTCCTTTAATGAATTTATTTGAACATGAAGAGTAAAAAAAGAAGATAGAAGAAGAAGAAACCGGTAGGTGCGACTGAAGGTACGTTAATATACTGGCTTCCACAGAAACTCGACTCTTTTGCTCGATGTTTCCAGCAATATCCTGGCTAACATGATCGATGTCAGCTTAGTACTTCGTAACAAGTAACGTGCCGCTGCTGGATAAATTTGATTTTCCTCAAGTAAAAGCATCTAAAAGCGAGAGGCGACTGGGACTTTGGCTGCAGATGGAAGCCTGCAAATGACCATTTGCAGGCTTCCATCTTGCCCGAATGGAAAACTGGCTCAGTTGGTGTTCCTTCCTTATTTTTTTCCCGCATAACGCGAAGACTACATCGAGGTCCTGTCGTTTCTCTGTCTCCACAAGTTATTCGTACTTTGCGCTGTAGAAATAACGGTTGAAGATTGTTTCTAACGTATAGTAATTTTCCGTGTTATCTAGCTATTTTTAGCCAACCTATTAAAAAAGAATGGAAGACTGGAGCAGGTTTGTCGAATTCATCTTGGACACAAGTGTTTCAACCGTAGCGTACGCGCCGGCTTGACGGGATGATTTCCTTGTTCGTGGTTTGCGCTATTACAATGTTTATGCGCAGGGTGGTAGCGCTACTCAGAATAAGGAACACTGTTTATTGCTTTTGTCATCGGCGCCTTGCATCTTTTTGAGAAGTGGTTTTTGTGAACCATTTCAGATGATTACTCACAACACCCTAACTAGCAAAAAAAAACAAATTATACCAAATGTTATTGAATCTGGGTAGCACTGACAGGGCAACCTAAAGGGTCTTGTCACGGATACCGCATGTATCGGTTTGCATCTCGCTACCGGCAGCCAACCATGCCCCGCAGGCTACAGTGGTGGACCGCCTGCGTCGTGCTGCTGCTGCCCTTGACACGAGCAGCGCAGCCGCCAAACATCGTGATGATTCTCGCTGACGATCTGGTAAGCAAGGCGTGCGTGGATGCAGTGCACGTCGACGACAGCAATTACCTGCGAGTGTCCATGGGTTTTTAGCAGAACTGGCGTACAGGCGAGTTGGCACCTACAGTGCAGATACACGGACACGAAAGATGTGACCGGACAGTCGCGATTTTCTTGTCCGCGTGTCCAGTTGCACTGTGTGTCTAAGATATAGGTTTTTACTCTGATGTCAGCTTATCACAAGGACGCTTGTACTGCTTCGCTCTAACAACCTCTGGGCCCGTATTCACAAAGTGCTTTTACATTAGAATTGTTCATAAGATATTATTCTAGTCAATTCCGCTGTTCGGCATAATGTTAGCAAAAGTGACCTGCCAGAGGCAAAGAACACCTATGAACGAAAGGCGGTGAATTCCCTCCGTGAAGAATAGACATTTCCGTGTAGACTGGCGGTAATTAGGACTGCAATTGGTGACTAGACTTTGCGTCATTGATTCTGAGTGGTTACGTTACAACATCGCATTTCCCTGGTTTTTATTGAATAAATGTTATATCAAGGGGCGCAATTATGCACCTAGTTTGTGCCGCGGAAGTAAATGACAGCAGTAACCTATCCTCTCCCGTAAGCACTAATCGCTGACTGATGCAGGAATTGGCAATGTTTTTCTCACCACGTGAAAAAAGAGCCCAACGTCAGACTACAGATGGCGCTGTGAGAGCCTGGTAAAAGACTTACTCATATTTGCTTTTTCGTAATTACCATTTTCTTTTCTGCTCTTTCTGTAGACAGTTCAGCAGAATGCACAAATATTCCTGGAAATGTTAAGTCCTCCAAGACAACGTTCTAGTAGCTAAGCATGTCATTTCAGTAGCTATACATATACTAAACCGTAATTTAATAATCATAGGAATGGAGGGGTGTATGTTCAGGCAAACGCACACAAACTAAGTTGGCTGTCGTTTTTTGGTAGCGGCGAGCGATCTTTAGCAACACACCCTCTCCACACGCTCCTGCGTGAAGATTTCTACCGTCCCATACCGACGCTCGAAATTTGTCTGCAAGAAAGAATAATACTCCGCTAGGCTCTTTCATCCTATATAGAGTGTCTGGATAAATGGCGCTTGAAGGTACTTAATTACCTGCTTCTGCCCCGACCCAAAACTTCATTAATCTATATATATTACAGTGTAGGACAGACTTAATAACTTATGACACGAAAGATTATAATTTTCCGCAGACAAAATATTAATTCAGCACCATTTTGTACAACGCTCTTTAAGTAGCATCATGATGCCTTAGAAATTAATTGTTTCCCTGCCTCCATGAGTTCAGGTTATCGGCAGTCTGCGTTAACTGGTGTCCGCTGATAAAGTGTACGCACTAGTAAGCAACGCTAACTAGTTATTTCCTTGTCTGTATATACCCCTAAATTCAGCCACTAATGAGGCCATCTGGAATATTCGCGCTGAGGAATGCAATCTTTTCGTTTGCTAGTACACTGTTTTCCGCGCCTGCATGAGCTTAGCTTATCGATAGTATTAGTTAACTGGCATTCGCTAATGCAGCATAAGTTATAGTAAGCAAGGATCTGTGGTTATTTTTTGTCTGTATAGAGAAGTTGGCCTCTAATGAGGCCATCTGAATAATCGCGCTGAGGAATGTAATCTGACAATTTGCTAGTACGCTGTTTTCTCTGCCTCCACGAGCTTAGATTATCGATAATCTTTTTTAACTGGTGTTCGCGGGTGCAACATAAGTAATAGCACGCGAAGCTCACTAGTTATTTCTTTATTTGTTTACAGGTGCTGCTTTCGCTTCTGTATGCAGCACTAAGTTTATCCACCAATGAAGCCATCTGGAGTAATCGCGCTGAGGAAAGCAATCTTATAATTTGCTAGGGTGCTGTTTTCAAAGTCGCTAAATATAAATCTATTTCGGTCGCTTTGTAAGCTTTAACGCATGCATGGAGAAATGTTTGGGAAAATCAACAAAAGACAGCGCCAGCTAGTCATTAGTGATATGTGTTCAAGAAAATTCCTGTTTCATTGATATGTGAAAACATCTAAGTTTAGAGCTTGTATATCTCACTTTACAGCAATAGCAGTGACAATACATTACGACACCAATGCGGTATCAGACTTTTCGCTGCCTTCGAGATTCGTTCCTGTTGGCAGCGATAGATATAGGATAGTGTAGATATATTTATCCACAAAACTATGTCCCAATTCAGGTGGTCCCTGTGGCTCTTCGTGAGCATGGTAAATGTTCGCACACCGTCTTCTACTTAAGCTTTCACTGATCTCTATTCATGGAAAAAGTGCTTTGAAACTCTTCAGCAGATTCATTGATCATAGTGGTACTGCGCACGCGTTTTGCATTCGCGTTTTCAAACAAACATTTCTTAAACAAACAAAATTATCCCTGACAAGTCATTGACTAGATGCACTTCCCTGAGTTAAAGCTAGTCTCTGGCCTTATATCAGGTGCTCTTTCATGCATTCTCAATATGACGCCAACGAAATGCCGTGCGAGTGGCATATTTATACAACAGCTAACTATCGCCATGACGACTTCGGTTTATAAGAGGAAAGTGCGTACGAAGGAGCTATCGAACTATCAGCCGTCATAGGTGGTGTTAGTATTTTCGAAAATTTTAGAAAACCTCATTAACAGACGGTAAGTCCTCCTTTTGGGTCTTCCACACTATATTAACAAGAAAGTTTATAATAATTTGGCTCGAGTCAGCATAATGTATTTCTAAGCAAGCTACATCAGTACGGTGTAGGCGGTATTACTTTGGACCTCGTTACAGATCGTTTACAAGACCGAACGAAAATTCCCCTTCAACATGATTTAGCGTAATACGAAGGACTTTGCAGGACATCATTTCTGACCCTTTGCCATTTCTTAGTAGATAAAATCATGTAATTCTGGCACCGAGTTCCCCTGAAATAATTGTCTAAGCGAATGACGGGAATGTCTTTTTTTTCATCACTAGGCCTAAATACCCTCAAAATAAACGTTGTCATGCATGCTTAAACTTACAGTTGAACATCACGAAAAATTCACTCATCACACAATTAAGCAAATTACAGAGGAAGGCTCACATACAAAGGATAGTACATCAAACGAAAAAAGGAGAGCACACTTTCTAATTGTTTAAGCAAACTTCGGCTTAAAGTGTACAAAGTCATCACCTTACAGAACTTTCTCGCGCCCGTCAGGTGCGTGAAAACAACTATGCAATCTGCCCGATCTGCCAGAAAATAACCACTTAACATTCTTTTCCTTTTTTTCTTTTTATTCAGAACTTCGTTACGAAACATTGCTAAGGCGTGCTACGGGGGGACACAAAAGTTGCAAAAAGAGAAAGGCACGTCATGCCAACCTCAAAGTCCTGAAACAAGGTACTCTGCTATGAAGAAAATTGTCAAAACATTTAATCTGCTCCTGTCCCATAGTAATGAAAACGAGCATGCAAGGAGTGAATCAGATTTGTTGTTAGCGTTATTCAAAATGAAGTAAATCGATCATCTCGGTGTAGAAATTAAGGCCTCAAGCTGGGTGCGTTCATAAAGCGAGCATGAATGGGTGCACAAGAACGAGCAAATTATGGGGAAAATATATTGTCCAACCGAGCAATTTCGACCACAAATAAGAAAGGTGACATTGATTTCGAGTTATTTTCATTCGGGGATATTTTTAGGAAAGAACGTGACATTCGAACACAAATAAAGTTGTTTTTTTTTAGTGTAAGTTACGAACACTCGGGCTCTAACTAGTGCTGATGTATGCGATACTGAAGGAACGAAGTTTGGACGATGAGCTATATTTTAGTACCTTTGTTCTTACATTTAAGGTGTGGGAAGCTATTAAGTATTTCACTGTTGTTCTGGACAAATTACTTTCAGATCGCATGTGCTGCGCGCGACCTCCAATGTAAGTGACATTGTGCTATGTGATGAAAAATGTAGCGCTCTAGGTAGAGGAACCACCGCTTGGGCGCTGTATACTTTGTCTCCAGTAGCTCTCTTGAAATGTCTCTAGAAGAAATGAGCTGAATTTACACAGAAAGCTGGGCGAGTTGATAACTGAACATTTTCTTAGCGGTCCTTAGTCCTGGTCGCGCTACCCACCGCTAGGAATAGGTCTCTAGAAGAGCTGCGTAAATCAACTCAATTTCAAAACGGAACAAATGCGTTTGCCTTCACAGTAGAGGACGCGTGAACCGCTCTCGGAACAAAAGCGAGGTATTGGAAGATGGCGTCGTAATTAGGTCGTCAGCACATTTATGCCCGATAGAGAATCGCGCACACAGAGCAACATTTGCAGTCATTCCTGTGAATCGGGAGGTTATGTTAGCACAAATAAGACTTTTCGCCATTCACGCTGCATTGCAAAATCGAAGTGTTTGGCGCATGCGGGCGTGTAAATCGCTATGAACTCTAAGAGAGAAAGAACTTTATCGGGTGAACTTGTGCCTTCTGAGAAAAGTATAACTTGGCAGTGGCTGCTGTCATACTCACAGCTATGTCACGTTCGTCACATCCAACGATCACGCTAACAATAAGTCATGCTTTAAGTGCGTCGTTGTGCCGTCTAGACAAGGCGGCAGTCACCGCGACAATTCGGGAATGTACGACTCACATCAAGTACATCTAATCATGACAGGCTTGTCGCAATAAGAGGCCAATGCCGTTAGAGTGTTTTGGGGGAGAACTTAATGAAAGTGTTGATTCAATTGAAAAAAAAGCATGGTAACAGTGATGGCGCGGTAAAAGCTAAGCGCCATCAAGTGTAAATGAAAAGTTTATGTGACAATATGCGGGGATAAGATACATATATCTGCTCCGTATTTAGAATAAAGTAACTGGACAATGCCCATATTACTAGTGAAAGTTTACAAAATATTTATATCCTCGAAAGTATAATTACGATGCGCATTCAGTACTTCTAGCACCGAGTACCAACAGCAAAATGACACCTACTGTTAACAAGGTTGCGGGCTAGCTGGAGAGATCTTGCTCTGGTCAACTTACGTTTTCGCAAACTGGGGTAATCACCGGTGGCAAGCGGCATAACCGTAATGAAAGTATAAGATTTTAAAATATGAGTTTATAAGTAATGGGTGAAATTAAACAATCTTAGCAATCTCCTACGAAAATTGAGAAAGGCGTCAGTACACGGATCAAAACTTAGCTTTGTGGCCAGCATGAGCCAAGCACAGCGTGTTGGATTTCAAAGTCCGGCTTGTATCAATCCGCATTGAACCGCTGCATAAATGAAAAAAAACCTAAACACTTCTTATGAGTCATGAATGCGAAAGCATTAACGTCCGATTGAATGCCGTTGAGCGGTACTTAAGAGTTATGAACTGCTTGCGGGCAAGCGAGCGTGGTGAGACGCTTGGCCGAGTTTAGCCCAGTCGGTAAGACACTGGGCTTCTCAGCGTGGGATAGTAGGTTCGAAACTCACTGCCGCGGACGTTTTAGAGCACAGCTCTTAGGCGCCCGTTCCTGCGTTTAGCGTCAGCGTGGGCGTAAGCTAGCGAACGAGCACATCGAAGGATGAAAGAGCCAACGCGGAGTGCAGCGGGGGATGAAAGACGGTAAGAGCGAAGGGAGAGCAAGTAGGAGATCGGAGGAAGAGGGTGCAGCGGAAGCGCGAGGAGAAAAGCGAAAAATGAGTATGGCGAAAGGGCGAGGAGGAACGCGGAGGGTCGCACGAGACTCGCTTCACGGCGGCGGCGCGCGGCGAGCGCATCCGCCGGTACCATAAATGAAAACAAAGCACTGACGTGTGCTTCGGACCCACTGCGCATGCGCTACTTCGTCTGCGTCGCCACCGCTAGAGAATGTGCTCCATGCGAGTCACGCGTTCCTGTGTTCGCGCTTTCTTTCTGAACAATGAGCGACGCAGCTGGCAAAAATGTTTCGTCTGCCGCGGCTGCTAAACGAGCTACCTGAGCACATGCTCAGCGCCGCCGCCGAGAGGATCCTGTCGTTCAAAATCAAATTATTTTGCCACCTAGATCATGAACTTGATACACCTAAACAGCTTCCCTCAAAATTGCGTTAGGGAGTATCGCAATCGTCGAATTTCTTTTCTTTTCGAATTTGTTCTGTTTATTACGCAATAATTTCTTTATAGCGATTATGGGGGGGGGGCGCAGTTACAACGCAGGTTAGAGATTGCGCGGACAAGGAGGAGATGGAAAAGGAAGGAAGGAATAGTAGGGAGGCCAACCAGACGCACATCCGGTTGGCTACCTTACACAGGGTAAACACGGGGAATGCGGGAGATGGAAATTCAAGACGATGAGCAAAACGAGAACAAGGTGAAAGCAGGAGCCAACGTTTCGACAAGTGGACTTGTCGTTTTCAAGGCGGCCTTGATGAAGACAAGTCCACTTGTCGAAACGTTGGCTCCAGCTTTCACCTTGTTCTCGTTTTGCTCATCGTCTTACACAGGGGAAGAGGTTTAAGGGAAGAAAAGATAGGAGGGGGGGAAGAAGGTATTATCGGTCAAGAACTAGCGGATAACACAGACTTACGTTAGCGAAGGTGACATGGCGTCGTTGCGATGGCCTCTGCCCTCACGCAACATCTCGCGCGGCCGTAGGTGTTCCCTTTCTTCCACTATACTCTGTCGATGCGACCAAGTGACGTGGTGTCGCAGTCAGTAGGAATTTAGGTGCCGTTTCGGTGCTACAGATGCCGGCTTTATCGCTCAAAGGGCTATTTGACGGTTTTGTCTCAAGAAGAAAAGAAAACTTTATTTCTGTCGGGCAGGGTCATCTTGCTCATATGGTGGAACCTTCAGCTAAACTCATGACCCTTTTAAACGCTCAAGCTAGGCATCGCTGCGCTGCGAAGAGTGTACGCGTGGGATTCAACCAGTGAATATCTGACCATAACGTCACTGCTATGAAGGTGAAGTGATATACAGGCTCTGTGACCCAAAGAACAGTAGCATCATGTTTACCCCCATTAGGCATGAATGCAATTAACTGATACGAACACAGATACTTCACTATAGAGGCAGCTTGTGTAATTTTACTATGCGGTGTATAACGGGCGTCAATAATGCGCATGGGGTAAACTGAGGACTATTGCATTAGCCGATAATTGACAAAATGCGGGCGACGGCCATTTGAAGACGACAGGAAAACTGATCTAAACGAATCAGACAAAGAAAGAATCGCAGACGACGGCGGAAATTCGCCTGGAGTGTACAATAATTGTTTCTTTCCGAGGCAGTCGATCATTCCGGGTAGACTATTCTCGAAGTGCAGCTTCGCGTTCTAGTCTGTTCTTTCGCTTTGCCAGCAAGCGATAATTGTGCGTCATTAGCCGTGCTAGTCAATGTTTTCGTTTCGTGTGTGTGTGTGTGTGTGTGTGTGTGTGTGTGTGTGTGTTTGTGTGTTTGTGTTTGTGTGTGTGTGTGTGTGTGTGTGTGTGTGTGTGTGTGTGTGTGTGTGTGTGTGTGCGCGCGTGTGTGTGTGTGTGTGTGTGTGTGTGTGTGTGTGTGTGTGTGTGTGTGTGTGTGTGTGTGTGTGTGTGTGTGTGTGTGTGTGTGTGTGTGTGTGTGTGTGTGTGTGTGTGTGTGTGTGTGTGTGTGTGTGTGTGAGATTTAATATTTCTATTCAAAATACACTAATCGAAACAACAGTCCCCACTGGTTCATGAACTACCATTAATATAAGTGCCCGTATTACCAACGAAATGCCCGCAGAGGCGTCTGCGTAAGCAGGCGTTTGGTGTGTTGCGACACCACGTACCCGAGCACACGAGGGTCGGACCCTCCCACGTGTAGCCGTGCGCGGCTTAGCCGTGTCTGGGGAAAAGGGGATCCTGGGGGTTGAGCCGATGCTGGGTGTTTGGACCTTTAAGTCCCCCCGGCGGAGGCAACACACCTCTTCAGCTTCGGCTTCACATAGATGGCACCTCCAGACTGACCCACCTGGAGGAAATCGGCAGTCGCCTTTTCCTGTCTCTCTCTTTCTACGACCTTCGGCTTTCACTTACTTTCCACCTTTCCTGTCTCCTTCTCTCTTCTATTTACTTCCTTCTTCTTGGCGGCAAGTGTTAACCCTGTGTGGCTATCCACCCTTGGGTACACCATATACGGTTATAGTGGCGGCGTACGACGGGCGTCGCGCAGACTTGTATGCAAGCTCTGCCACGTCCCCTCGTTGGGCTCCATGGTGGGCGGTCGGCGCTGTTGCCGCATTTTTATATATTGTCATGGAAACTTCTTTCCCCAAACTTCCTGATCGCCCTCAGAAACGAGGGCGCACCGAAGATGTCTTCAAGTTTTTTGGCAACAGATTACAAAGCTTTCCCCGATTCCTCGTCATCCATTCCGACAAACCTGAAAAGACGATGAGAATGATTTCACCTTCCCTAGTGTCAAAATGTCATACCGAAGCACTTGGAGCAGGTTACAAGCCATCAAAGATGGCTAGTGGAGATCTTCTGGAACTCCGCGATGCGAAGCAACATGAAAGCCTTCCTAACCTAGTTAAATTTGGAGAAATTCCAGTCACTATATTCCCGCACCGAACTATGAACACCAGCCGTGGTGTTGTCTCTGATGATGATCTAATGGAGCTGACAGAAGCCGAACTTATGGAAGGCTAGACCGAACAGGATGTTGTCAATGTCAAGCAAATTAGGCTAAGGCGTAAGGGTAAGGAAATCACGACAAAGCATCTTATACTCACTTTTGGCTCAAGCATCCTGCCTGAGACAATCGAGGCAGGCTATGTAAAGCTACGTGTCAGACCCTATGTCCCAAATCCTCTTCGATGCTTTAAATGCCAGTGTTTCGGACACAGTTCCCAGAACTTCCGAGGCCGGCAGACATGTGCTAAATGTAGTGGTGGAGATCATACGTCTGAAAATTGCGAAAGCGCTCCACACTGTGTCAACGGTGATGGCGAGCACGCCGCATACTCACACTCGTGCCCGTCATGGAAAAAAGAAAAAGAAATCGTGACGATAAAAGTTAAAGAGAATATTTCATTTAAAGAAGCGCGCAGGCGGGTTTCCTACCTGCCCAAGAGCAGCTTTGCCGATGTGGCGCGTCAGGGGGCAGCGCCACAACGGCCTCCGGCGACTGTCCGACCCACACCCAGTGAGGCGGCAGTGGCGCCTCCCCCCCCCCACCGGCGGCTGCAGCTAGCGCTGCTACGCCAACCCAGCAGAAGGGGCCATCTACCTTCGAGCAGGTGGCCTCAAAGGTCTCGTTTACAGGGACGAGGCCTTCTTCTCGAACGCAGCGCTCGCAAGAGCGCCTGTCCAGCACCTCTTCCGAGGCGATGGACACAACCAGCCAGACGGCGCCGCTAGCACCTAAGGAGCGGCGAGATTCTCGCAACGGCTCCCAAAAAGAAAAGCACCGCATCTTGGCGCCCTCAAAGGGCTCTGTGAGGTAACTCGTCTTTCTTAAACACACAGCACATAAACCACATTCAACATGGATACGCAAATAATACACTGGAATGTCAGAGGTCTGCTGCACAATCTTGATGATATCAAGGAACTCCTATACAGGTATACTCCAAAAGTGCTGTGTGTTCAGGAAACACACCTCAAACATACACAAGCAAATTTCCTTCGACAATATGCTATATTTCGCAAAGACCGCGATGACACTCTCGTCTCATCCGGCGGTGTTGCAATCAATTTAGACAGAGGTGTTGCTTGCCGGGAAGTAGAACTTCGTACCCCCCTAGAGGCGGTTGCTATCCGAGCGGTGTTGTTTGATAAGCAGGTCACTATCAGCTCTGTATGCATCCCTTCAAATTATCAACTTTTTACAAGCGAATTTCAAAACTACATAGATGAACTTCCCGCGCCGTACATAGTTGTCTGAGATTTAAACGCACACAACACTTTGTGGGGAGACTCTCGTTGCGATGCGAGAGGTCGTCTAATTGAAAACTTTGTCTTTTCCTCAGGAGCATGTATACTTAATAAAAAGGAGCCGACGTACCACAGCGTGGCACATAATACATACTCCTCGATAGATTTAAGCATAGTGTCGAGTACACTAATGCCGTACCTTGAGTGGTCCGTTTTGAAGAACCCCTTTGGAAGCGACCACTTCCCAGTTATATTAAACTTGACCAAACAAGATGAATCCTTGCCACATGCTCCCCGGTGGAAGATCGAGTCGGCTAACTGGGAACGTTTCCGCGAACTAACATGTACAAACCGGGATGAAATCGATTCTTTCAATATAGACGATGCTGTGGCGTATATTATACATGCCTTATAATTGAGCCTGCGAGAAAATGCATTCGTGAAACTAATGGAATGTCAAATAAGCGTCGTATCCCATGGTGGAACGAAGAATGTAAAAAAGCACGGAAAAACCAAAACAAAGCTTGGGGCGACTTCGCGACTTTCCAACGGCCCAAAACTTGATCAATTTTAAACAAATAAAGGCTCAGGGTAGAAGAACACGTCGACGTGCTAAAAGGGAGAGCTGGGAGAAATACATCTCTGGCATATATTCCTACACGGATGAGACGAAAGTTTGGACAAGAGTGAATAAATTAATAGGCCGGCAGACGCATCCTCTACCCTTGGTAAGCACCCACGGTGATAGCCTGGAGGCTCAGGCGGATTGTCTAGGTGAACACTTTGAATATATTTCAAGTGCATCGCACTATACAGAATCTTTCCTGAGGTTAAAAGAACGTGCAGAGAGACAGCCTCTTAATCACAAAGACTCCTCGAATGAAGCTTACGATCGTCCATTCAACTTAGCTGAACTAAAGGCGTCTCTCGCTTGCTGCAAAAGCTCGGCGCCAGGCGGCGACCGCATTATGTATGGAATGATTAGATACCTACACCCTGAAGCACTGAAAACGCTCCTATCTCTTTTCAATGCCATATGGGCGGCTGGGTATATTCCGTCCTCGTGGAAAGAAGCCATAGTCATCCCGATACTCAAACAAGGCAAAGACCCGTCCTTAGCCAGCAGCTACAGGCCAATAGCGCTAACAAGCTGTCTGTGCAAGCTGTATAAAAAATGATTAACCGTCGCTTAATCTCTTTCCTAGAAAATAGTAAAACACTAGACCCCTTCCAGTGTGGGTTCCGAGAAGGTAGATCGACAATAGACCACCTCGTCCGCATCGAGGCGAACATCAGAGATGCGTTTATACATAGGCAGTTCTTACTCTCGGTATTCTTAGATTTAGAGAAAGCATACGATACGACATGGCGCTTCGGGATTTTGCGAGATCTTTCCGCGATGAGGGTCCGAGGAATTATGTTAAACACAGTGAAAAGCTACTTATCCAACCGCACGTTTCGTGTGAGAGTGGGCAACCTTTTATCTAGAACAATTACTCAGGAGACTGGGGTGCCGCAAGGGGGTGTGCTTAGTTGCACACTGTTTATTGTAAAGATGAACTGCCTGTATACAGTCATACCACGCACAATGTTTTATTCTGTATATGTCGATGACATACAGATAGGTTTTAAATCATGTAACATTGCGATCTGCCAGCGACAGATACAGCTCACATTAAACAAATTGTCTAAATGGGCGGATGCAAATGGCTTTAAAATAAATTGCCGCAAAAGTACGTGTATACTCTTTTCAAGCAGAAGAGGCATAGCACTAGTGCCGAAACTCGCCATCAATCGAGAGCAACTATCTGTGAGCAGTGAACACAAATTCCTGGGAATAATTCCAGATTCCAAGCTTACTTTCATTCCCCATCTCAAATATTTGAAAGCGAAATGTTTGAAAACGATGAATATTTTAAAAATTCTGTCTCGCACAACATGGAGAAGTGATCGAAAATGTCTCCTGAACTTGTACAGGAGCCTTGTCCGTTCTCGTCTTGACTATGGTGCTATAATCTATCATTCTGCAACACCGAGTGCGCTAAAAATCCTAGACCCTGTGCACCACCTAGGTATCCGCCTGGCGACCGGTGCTTTCAGGACAAGCCCTGTAGAAAGTCTCTATGTAGAATCAAACAAGTGGTCACTCCGTCTACAGAGGTCATATTCCAGCTTTACATATTATCTAAAAGTAAACTCGAATCCTGAACACCCTTGTTACACAATTGTACATGATGTTTCCTGTGCCACACTTTTTAATATACGGCCCACAGTCAGGCCGCCCTTCTCGCTCCGTACAAGGTATGTCAGTGGCGAAATGTCTGTCCCACTTGTAGAACACCATCTAATGCTTCCAGCGAAGCTGTCACCGCCGTGGCAATGGCAGCTCCCGGAATGTGAAATGTCGTTTATTGAAGTCAGTCAGCATGCTTCTGAGATGCACATTCGAATGCACTTCCTTGAACTTCGATCGAAGTATTGCTGCTCGGAGTATTACAGCGATGCATCTAAGTCACAAGCCGGCTTCTCCTATGCAGCAGTTGTTGGTCCGTCCTTCTCCGACTCTGGCATCTTGCATGCGCAGACAAGTATCCTTACGGCTGAGGCCTATGCATTATTATCAGCTGTGAAACACGTAAAACAAATAAAACTTGGAAAGTCAATTATATATACCGACTCTCTGAGCGTTGTTAAGGCGTTAGTATCGCTTAAAAAGCACAAAAACCCTGTAATTAATTATCTTTATGCGCTCTTGTGCGCTGTCTATGGATGTAATCAACGTGTCATTATATGCTGGGTGCCAGGGCACAGAGGCATTGAGGGTAATGTGCTCGCTGACGAAATCGCCACATCCATAGCAAGAAAAGATTTGAACTGTTCCATAGGTGTCCCCGCCATAGATTTAAGACCTTTTATTCGCAAAAAAATAAGAGATTATTGGCAACACTTGTGGGACTTGCAAACCTCGAATAAACTTCACTTAATCAGGCCACATTTAGGCACCTCCCCATTTATAGCAAAATTACGAGAGACTGATGTCGCGTTCTGTCGACTAAGAATAGGGCACACATACAGTACACACAACTTCTTGCTGACTGGTGAGGAACCTCCTACATGTGGTAGATGTGGTAAAAGAGTGACGGTCATCCACGTCCTCGTGGAATGTAGGGAAACAGAATGCGAGAGAAAAAAGCACTTTCCCTTGGCGTATCAACACCATATCCCATTACATCCAGCACAATTCCTCGGCTGGAACCCGTTATTCAACACCGCATCAGTTTTAAATTATTTAAATGACATTCAAACATTGCACATTATCCGACCCACTGTTATGTAGTACGGCTTCTTAGCAGAGGCTGCTGCTGCGTTTGTTAAATTAGCATAGCACGTGTCTCCAGGCCCTTGCATTCAAGGGCCCTGGTGAGACATCAGGGCTGCGTTCACTACATGTTTTGTCTCATCATCCGCGTGTAACATGACAGTTCCATAGTTCACATCTCTGGTCAACGTCAATGTTTTAATAATTCAGAGCGACTGATTTTAGGCCTATTTACAGCCATGCCACATGCACCATTCGAAGTACATTTCTTCACGAACAATTAATTGAAAACCGATCACCATGTGTATGGCGCTCTTTGGCCATATCTGGCCCTTGCGCCATAAAACCCGATGCATCATACCAAAGAAATGTGTACCTGCTGGTACCGGCCAATCGTGATAACCAGCATAATATGTCATGGCCGCCTAACACTGGCCTCACGCTGTTACGAACGAAGGCTCTTGTGAACTCGGGCTTTACGGATACCTTCAAAAGTCTTTACATTCGTAGAAATTTCGTGTCGTCGAACGGCTGCCTTAGAAAACTGTACACTCGCTACCACGATTGACTGGCGTCACCTATCGCTTATCGTCCTAGAGCGAGCATTTTGTGGATGTGGGACTACAGCTTAAATTCACGAAGCTTTTCGTTTGTTAGAAATCTTTATCATTTGCCGCTGCTTATTTGAGGCGCTGTGCTGCGCGAACGCATTCGTGAACACGGGCCCATGTTCGTTGCTTGCTGCAGCGATTCCCTCATGTCTTCCACGTGCACGCACCAGACAAAGCTGCCCGGCTGGTGGGTAAAATACTGCAGGATCTCTCAACAAATGAGCCAAAGTGGGAACTATGCGTGTTGCTTGTCTGGAACAAAGCAAAAAATAATAATAATGTGTTACCAAATTAGTGTAATTTGATTCTCCGCTGCGTTGGCATCGAGCACAGCGATGCGCATTTCCGCCATGCGTATATGTACAACCTTGGCCTTTGTTCGGGCGTGGCTGTTCCTGGCACGGCTCGGCGGCGCAGGGCTGGCACGACGTGAGTTACCACGGCTCGGACCAGATCCCGACGCCCAACATCGACGTGCTCGCCATGGACGGCGTTGTGCTGGCCAACAACTACGTCCAGCCCCTCTGCACTCCGTCTCGGGCGGCGCTGCTCACGGGCTACTACCCCATACACACCGGTGAGACCGTTAGAGCCTCTATACGCGTACAGAGTAACTCTAACTATCTGTTTAGAGAGAGCCTTTGCTACATCACTGTATACCTGTTTTGTCTTACTATATTTCGTCTACGCTCAAATAATACTCTCCGAGATGAAAATATGCATAGGTGTATAGGTAGCGCTTTTGTTGTATCCACTCGATGCATATCCTACGCTTACAGCATATACGGGGTGATAACTTTTAAGTTTCACGGAACTCTATAATATCGCCTGTTGTAGATTACATAATTCTAGTTCTTGTGCTAAGTTATTCATAGAGTCCGACATTACTTGCACGAGAAATTGAAACCCATTGTTAATTTTTTAAAAATTCCCTAAATAACTTCTTGAGCGCGGCACACATTGCAGTTTAAAACTGGTAGCCGGTCTGTTTGCAAGGCATAGTGGAAACGCCTTGCAATATATATATATATATATATATATATATATATATATATATATATATATATATATAAAGTACCTTACAGGCCCTATGGGGGCATTGTGTAATGGGGTTATAAAATCAAGGCAAAAAAAGAAAGAGTAAGCAGCCTTCTGAAGTCTAATACAAAAGATACGCCTCCAAGGCAGGGCTCATCAACATTACTACCAAGATCGAAACATGAAAAAGGAAAAACTGAAGTAATGAAAGGCCACAAAGGTACACTTAAGGAAATAACACGAGTAAAACTTAACGTAAGGCACTAATACTAGAAAGTAAAATACAGGAAAAATGAACAGCTCAGGGAGTACAATTCTTGAAGGGATATTTCGGAAAAAAGACGCAGAAAAGCAATAATATATACAGGGCATACAAGTGAACACGTAACGCAGCATAATATAGCAATTCATAAGAGCGAGATAGCAATGCATCAATAAAAATAAAAACATCACAAGAAGTTCGAAGCACGTTGCCAAGTGTAAGGAACAGGATAAAATGATTTGTAAGTGCTATTATGAAAAATGCTCGTGTAGGAGGTAGCGAAATTTTTCTTGATCTGACTCGGAAGCAGTGTGATGAGGCAGATTGTTCCACAAGCGAATGGCCGTAGGGAGTGCGGAAAAGCATGTGCCATACCGTGCATGCGCGCAAAAATTAAGTGGTTATTTAATCGGCGAGACGTGTTCGAGATGATCTGGATATGCAGTGTGGATTGAGTGGCATTATAAAGATATTTGTGAAACAAGGATAACAGAGCGATATTACGGCGAAGAACTAAAGGCTGGATGGAATGATCGAGTTTCATTTGCGTTAAGCTGGAGTGGTGGCTATAATTACGTGAAATGAACCGGGCAACTCGGTTCTGGACTGATTCAAGCATGTCGATTAAGTAGGTGGGGTGTGGGGACCAAATGGATCATGCATACTCGAGCTGTGGACGAACAAATGTCTGATAGGCCAATTTGCGCTTGTTGGAAGGTGAATTACCCAGATTACGACGTAGATAACCTAATGTCCTCGAAGCTTTTGCGCAAACGGCTGCAATGTGGTCTGTCCAGAAGGAGAGGTTTTCGGTTAGGTGAACACCCAAGTATTCATATGACACAGTATGTAACAATGCTTTATTATTGACGTTGTATAAAAATGTGAATTATATATATATATATATATATATATATATATATATATATATATATATATATATATATATATATATATATATATATATATATATATATATATATATATATAGCGTGTTTCAGCGAACACGCTCATGCGGTGATCTACCCGAAGTGGTGCACACTACTTCCATAAGAATTGAAATGAACGATCAACTAATTAACAAAAAGTCACTCATTAACTTTACAGCTAATTACCTTATGCTCCATTTTGCAATTCACAAATTATAGCTACGGAGTTCACAAGGCAGAGCCACTTGGAACGAATTCTCAGGATTACGCCAGTTCCGATATATTAATTCCCGAACTTATCGGGGGAATGCATTGGCGTTCCAGTTACTTTTGTGCTTGAATGCATAATATGACATTTTGTTAAGACAATAACTGGAAGGCCAACGCATTTATCCGCAAACTTCGGCAATTAATACTTAATTAATGCTAAAGTTAATAACCGTAATATTAGGTCATCGGTATTATTACGTTGCCTTTCGGGTGAAACTGCGACTTCCTTAAAAACCCAACATCTATTCATTCGTGACGCTGGACACATTCGCATCGGAAGTGGCCGCTGAACGAAAAAAAATACTTATCAAAGAGAAACTTCATATATATATTTGACCCGAGTGGTGAAATTTACAAAGCTTTTCTTTCTCAGGTGCTGTTCGCTATTAGTCAATAAACCGGGGTAATATTATGTTGAACATGACTATTGGCTGGAATCTGCTCCTTCGTGAACAGTTTTATGGCGGAAGAAGGACTTTTTCTTTCTTTTGTGAACGCTGTGGCAGAAGTCGATTTCACGAAGCTATTCTTAGGGGGTTCAATTAGGGGGTTAGGTTACTATGTCGTGCCAAAACCACGATCTGATTATGAGGTACGCCGCAGTGGCGTAGCCAGAAATTTTGTTTGGAGGGGGGGGGGGGAGCTCACATTGCAGCTCAGCCTCCTCCTTAAGAGGCAGCTTTAGCTGGGGTGCCCCTACGTAAATACATGTAGAAGGAGAATCCGTTTTTCTCGGCACTGCACCAAATTTGACAAGACTTGTTGCATATAAAAGAAAAGCTTAAATTCTTCGGACTTTTGGTTTCGAATATTTCATTTAACTTGTCAATTCTTTATTAAAAATTCAAAATAAATCGCAAATTTTCAGAGAACCAAAATATAAAGTTTAAAGCTCTGTAAATCAACGATAAAAAGTAACGTCACAATTCTGTGAATTGCATCTAATAGTACATCTACAGCGGACAAAATTTATATGTTCCACATAAATTTAAAGAAAAAAGAGTAATATGGAAATACGGCTTTTGCAGAATCCTTGTACATAACGTAGCCAATTCACAAAATTTCTCCGCCTTGACTGTTAAAATAGATGCCGTTTGCAGAACCGTGACATCTGTTCTTGATGCAGAGCTATTAGTTCTTAAACGTCGTGCTTCTATTTTTTTGAAATTATGCATTTTTCAAAATATTTAAACAAAATTAAGGCCTTAAATCGAGATTCCGCTTCCAACAGACACTAGAATTTCACTTTCTCTCTCAAATGCACCTAAGTTCAATAGAAACGATCCAGGAGTTACCTCAGAACAGCGTTCCTGCGTTTTACATGAGCTTGAATACGCCGCGTCCGAGTTGGGCCCGACCTAAAGCTTCCTCTTAAACAATTTGTCGAGGGATCAAGTACGTGAATAATAACTGCATTGCCATTGCCAAAGATGCTGCAAACGAATTCTTGAACGCTATAGACGCATTGTCAAAACAAGTAAAATATGTATCTTTTCATAAAAGAATATACTCGTATGTACCAAAAATTGTGCACAAAATACTTGATATCAATGCTTCCAGATTTTTTGTCTATTTAATAAGCAAAGAAAATATCACACGAACTTTAGAACTATAACAGTACGAAACCAGCAAATCAGTGTACGCCTCTGATATGAAATATGTAAAGGCCGAGAAATGAACAAGTTCAGGACAAATATGTTAATTAAACTATGTCATTCAAGAACCTTGTGCACATTCTTGTACATATGCAACGGCCAGTGAAAAATCGCAATGATGCTGTCATTTATTCGAATGTATTAGCAGAAGCAGCCGTCATCGGTCATGTATCGTGAGTAATTGCACCGAAATTATAGTCGCAACAGAGAGCACGTCACGTATAAAAAGCAGGAGTTCTGCAAAATATACGAGCACGAGTCAAATGAAAGTGAGTCAGTGCGAGTATATGACAAACGGGGTACATTATTTAAATATAGTATCCATGAGAATTTAGACATTTGTCCAACTGACTGACTAGTCGTGTGATTCCCGTCTTATAAAACTTTTTGGGTTGCTGCTTCAAAAGCCTGCAACTGACTCTTTCATATCATCGTCCGACACGAATTTGGTTCCCTTGAGCTGTTTCTTCTTTTTTTCAGTTGCCCCAAAATGTGGAAGTCGCATGGCGACAGGTCTGAGCGGTATGGCGGATGTTCCAGCGTTTCCCCCTTGAACTTTGCCAGATTTATATTAACCACATCAGCGACGTTGGGACGTGCATTATCGTGGAACAAGATCACCCCATTCGTCAATTTTCCACGTCGTTTGTTCTTGATTGCGACACGCAGCCGATCCGCGTTTCACAATATCGAAAATAATTTATAGGCTCTCAAGATTTATCAAATTCTATCAGTAATGGCCCCTGACGAACGAAGTCAAAGAAAAGAAGTCAACAACACCTTTCTGGGGGAAATTACGGCCTTTGCTTTCTTTTGGGGTGGTGAATTCGAATGTTCCCACTGTAAGCTTTGCCGTCGTGTTTCAGCCTCATGGTAGCGGCACCATGGTTCGCCCCGATCACAATTGCAGACAAGGAGTCGTCACCCACATTGTGATACCGGATCATATGAGTCAAGGTAGCGCCGAACTTCTCCGTCTTCTGCCGGTGGTTCAAAATCTTGGGCATCCATTGCGCACAAAAGAGCCGATAACCGATATGCTCATGAATTATGGCGTGAACCCAACCGTGACTGATGTCCACACGCTCTGCCAGTTAATCGATGCTTATCCTCCGTTCTTGTTTCATCAGCTCATCAACATTTGCAATTTTGTTGGGGGTGATTTCACGATGGCTTTGGCCCGGTCTTGGATCGTCTTTGCAACTTTCACGTCCTTCTTTGAACCGTTTGGTCCAGCGCTTCACAGTGGCCAATGAAACGAAATGTTCAACGTAGACGGCAGCGTTACGGCGACTAATTCCGTTTTGGGAAACACCTTCAGCTGTCAAAAACCTCACGGCATCTCGCTGCTCAACTTCTGGAGCGCCCATTACGTCACGCAACCATGTTCAACACAGTGTCTGAGAGCACTAAAGAACATTTATCCTCACACCTGTGTGTCACTTTTGTAAATGAGAGATGCCTCTGTGCTATGCGCATGCCTCGCAGATAATGAACCAAACCATTATTGCGCGGGGTGGGTAGGCTCACTTTCATTTGACTCGCCCTCGTACATTAGAAATGCGAAGTTACAATGTAATATACAATGGAATATACAAATGCGAAGATGCAGCTTGATAAAGGGCAAAAAAATGTCGCTGGAAACAAAGTTCACTGCACGTATACACAAAACCTCGCAACAAGATATTTAAGTATACGTATAAGCCTCCAATAAATCTACGTATCTAGGAAAAAGTCACTGTATATAACGCGTCAAACAAGGCAAATAAACATATTGCGCAATTGCGCATATTGCGATTCAGAGAGCACAGAACCCTAAGGGTCCACCCCCCCTCCCTCCACTCCGCCCGATGTATCGCGCGCGACGGAAGGCGGCGTGCTTGCTCCCCGCTTTTCTCCTTTGTGCACACAAGATTTCACCATCGTCGGCTCACCCATTCCACCCGCTCCCTACGCTTTCACTCGCACATACAGCCTGCGGCGCGCGGTCACGATGTTCAAGTGACGATGTTATCGCCCTTGGGCTTTATACGGAACTTGAGGGCGACGGCAACGGCAGGAATGCGCCTGGAGTGTCCATATAATTGCTATAGCAATAATATAATAAGAGTATCCGTCAACTGAAGCGTCCCGTGGCTCATTACTTTTCGCAAAAGAGGAAGTAACAAAATAGAACTTTCAACATGCCACAATTCGCTGCGCCGCAACAATGTATTTTTTTTTCCTTTTGTGGGGCGGGGGCTCCGACATGAAAAAAAAAACGCAAAGGAAAGTATGTTAGCCCCAATCGAATGCCTACTTTGGAACCCTAATATGGCTACCGAAGGAATATCGAAGAAAACGTGAGACACTTGGTACACAGAGAACCATATCATACTGCTCGGTATCCTACACCGGCGAGACAAGACTTTCCGGAGAGGTTGCGCTCAAGCGAACGCGGTGCAATCCGTCGAGTCCCCACAGTGATGGCGATCCCCACAGTGAGCGACCATTGTTTCCTTTTCTCGTCTGCTAGCCAGAAAGCGCCCAAAACTCTGCCAGGGAAAAATCCACTTGGCCAGAAAAAACCGAACGCGCGGTAGTCGGGGCAACACGAGAAAAACGCATGCGCTCCGGCTGACTCTGGCAGCCCGCGGGTAGGGTAGCAAGAACAAACAAATTGAAGAGGCTCAATATGTCCTCGCGAATAAAAGTCAAAGTCGAAAAAATAAATAAGAACGTGGTTACCTTGGCTGGTTTAGTGTCTTGACATGGATGCTTTGGCCTAAGTGAAAGAAAATTGATATTTTTTATGTGATACGACGGCACAAATGAACCGCCACAACGCTTCGTCTCATCGGACCTCGCTGCGTGCTTTGTCAACCTGTCTGATAGTGTATTGATCGGCTTGTCTCTTTGTATGTTCCGATGTAAGACTTTAGAAAAGTCAATGCACCTTTGGCGTCAAATATTTATAACAACGTTAAACCCACAAATTTCCACAATTGAAAATCTAAAGCACAACTTTGGAAATGTCAATGCACCTTTCGCATCAAAAGTTGATGAGAATTTTATACCCATAAAGTTTCGGAATTGACATCCATGCGCTCCGTAGATTCCGCAGCCTCCGCGAGATACCGCGACGAGCCCTGTTCGCCATCAAAACGCCCTTAAAACTTTGTGCTCGGATGGGGCTGCTTGCGTTATGTGACTCCCGGTGCATGGGCGTTGCCGCTAAATCCAGCCCGAGTTCGCAATGTTCGCGGTGAAATGTCTTTTCGAGCGGGAAAAAGGCATTCTAGACAAAATCCAGAATGGTTTCCGGCGCCGGCGGTTGCTTTGGTCGGCGGTGCATGGACTGCACGAAAATATTTCGGGGGGGGGGGAGGGGGGAGGGGGGCTGCAGCATATTTTCCCTGTCGTTTAGCGCTATGAATATCTTTTCTTTATAACGCGTGCTCGTAGTATTTGCATAGCTCTCGGGTGATGTTGGCACTTGTCTTTTGGGCCATAATTTAAAAAAAAACGCGTTTATATGAAATAATATTTGTTGAACATGGCAAACTTTCTGCAGCGTTGTCCACTTTTCACGGCCGCGCTTGTATTGTAAGATTTATGCCTTTTCGCAGAATCAGAAATTGTCAACGGCGTCTTTTTAATGTATAGAAAGGAATGTACGCAAAGCGCTGCCTTGAAGTGTCCTAACACGGTGCGAGTAACCAGCGAACTGAACAAGAAATAGCAGCGCCGGCGCTTGTGTCGCGCAAGCGGATACCTCTGGTGCGCGCAACGCAATCGGTGATATTCGGCCATTTCTCAGCCAGTCGAGTAGGGCTTAGTCACTTGCGTTTCGCGAGATAGCAATAACGTGGCCTAGAACGTGTGCTAATCACCACTGGTAGGTCGCGTGCGTTGACTCAAGGTAGAAAACAAGCGCCTTGGCGTCAACGAACGATGATTCATTCTGTTTTCCGAGTACAGGCATCCTAGCTAATGAAGTGTACGGATCGTACACAGCAGACGACGGAAGAGAGAAGCGTTTTCGACGGAGTAATGGTAGGCTTTGAGCTAGCTGCTTTATTTTTTTCTGAGGAGGAAAACCGTTTTGCTTTACCAAGAACGTTAGGTTCGGTGCCTTCATTTAAGTTTCTTAGGCAAAACGTAAAGTTTGCGTCACGTTACGAAAGCGAAACGGGGCCATCAGCACCATTTTGAACACGTCGCGTATACGTCACGCCTCGAAGAAAATGGCGGAATGTCCAGATTCGAACCCTACAGCAGTGTCTGTTCCAATCATGGACGAAGAAAAAACATAGGAGGGAGCATGCACCACAACGCCATTGAAGCCAAATCTGGTGGCTCCACACGTGATTGCACGTAAAAGTGCGCGGTTGGTTGTAGTGCTCCCAACAAAGAGGTTAAAGAAAAAACTTTTGGAGTGGTTACTATGTCCCGCACAGGAAGAGCACGATGTTAGAGTCTCGACCGGATGAAGTGGGACTTCACCGCAAGAATCAGGAAACGACGACGAAGACGGGCATCGCTACGGTGAAAAAGAAAGGAGAAATTCTATATTTCTCCATTTATTCTGTAGCTGTTACTCTCATCTGAGTCTCGAGCGGTTCTGATTAACACGGGGGCCGCGGCCTTAAATAATCCCTGGCGGCCCTGAGGTTGCCGACGACTTCTTCAGGAGCCTATGGAAGTATTAGGGCTTTCGACGTCTATCCTTTTGTGTCAGTTCGGGGAGAAATAGGTGACAGCGTCTTGACCTTTGGTTTGTCTTTCTTCGTCCATCCTTTTGTGTCAGCTCGGGAAGAAACGGGTGAGGCCGTCTCGGAGAAGAGGGCAATTATGTTGACATGGGGATGCCCGTTTGAACGCTTCTCACACTTGACAGGTCGAGGTCCAGGCTTACCGTAGCAGCGTTTTCTGAGACGGAGAAAATCGTCTTGTCGTGGGAACATACGCCTAAATGTCTATCACATTTGACAGGTCGGTCAAAGCAACGACAAAACTATAAATAAACGATAAAAATGGTGAAGAAGCGCTTTTCGCACACTTCAACGAGTTAATGAACCTCCTTAGTTAATCATGGTTTATTTTACCACACAGATACTTATCTATATGTATCTCAGTATTACTGGTTTTAGTGGGAAATCTGAATATCCTGGCACATTGCATTAGGGAGAACGCTATCAATTTTCAGAGGAAGTTACTATTTTTGTTGGGAACAAGCAGCTCTTATTTTCTAATTAGCCTAGCGTTACAATAACAGGGCCAAATTATTTATTCTGTAAGCGGACATCACCCCGCAAGGCTCTATTTTAGGTGAAGAAGGAGGTTGCCTTATCCTGGTGAAAAGCTACGGGAGCTTCCACTCCAGCAGTTTTTCTTTAACTTCCTTGGTTCCCGCTCTACAGGCAGAGCCACTGCAGGGCAGCTGAACAAGCGCGAACCGAATAAAGAAGTACTGGCATAGCTACTGGGAACCGAACGTCTGAGCAAATCTCGATTCTTCCTCCGTGATCTCCACGAAAGAGGTCACGTGTTGGGCCACCAGTGTGGCTTCACGAAGCATTCGCTTGTCAAGGCTGGCTGCGTGACGTAACGCTCCCTCCTATATTTTTCCTTCCTGCATAGTTTCAATCATGTCCGTCGTTATCCAGTTCAATTGTTACATTTCAAGGCACAACAAATACGAACACGGTTATGTTGAAAGGACACTAGGGACGAAAAATAACTTAGTACATCATGGTGAAGTAGTTTGCGAATACTCATTTTGAATTTGTTTGAAAAGAAAGGCTTTGTTATGAGCGAGGAGAAATGAACGTCCACGTCTCTCTTCACTTTAGCACCGTAATTGCCGCATGGATGCGTCACCATGAAGCCAGAAATGACTTCTTGACGATGTTGGAAAATATTTCGGCGTGTTTAACGCTTCCTTGTACAGAAAAAGCTCTGAGTCACTACGTTGACTTTTGGTTCCTTTTAAAATGCAGTGTAATTATTGTTTACTGACTACTAGCTAGTCGCGCGCAGACGCTGCCGAAATCTCGTGACGTCACGACGAACCATAGTGCGCAACTTCCAACCCGTCTTTCGCCAAAGACGTAAGTACACGTACTCCTGTAGCTTTCATATCAGCACGAAAGTTTTAGAACCCCTAAAGAGACCTTTATAATCTATTCGCTATGCTAATTTCAAGCTATAAGCAAGAGCATGCAATTAGTTATTTTTCATAAGGTTGCTTATTGTTTTGCTTTTCATCCCTCCCTTTCTTTTTTTTCTCTTTTTTATTTACATATTTATTCAATTTTACTTTCTTTCTCAAAAGCACCACTTTTTGCCACTCCTTCTATTATTTCTTTCAGAGAGATGATAGCTCACTGACCTCCAACAAAGTGGATAATACCCCCCCCCCCTACCCCCATCGTCCAGGCCCCTTCCACGAAAAAATACCTGGCCGGCTGACACACGGCCGGCTTACTCAGGGCCCCACCTCACCTTGCTCCACTGACGTTGACTAGCATACCTTTCTTTTCAATTCTACACCCTCGCCGCTAACACAACCTTGGTCATTACCCTCGGTAACACAACCGGTCATTGCTTCACCCACCCGCCTTTATCCCTCTCCCATTTTAGGAGAACCGTACCTATAACCGGGTGCCGCAGGTATTTGAGAACAAAGTTACGCCCAGACGAAAACAGACCCAGATACTGGATACAGATAATTTACCATTATTTAACGTTGGTCATAGGTGACCATGCATGCAATCAATGTCATCATTCAATGAAACCGACGGTAGCAGCAATCACAGACTCCACACACTGCCGAAACCGACCGCAGGCTGTGATGAAGTGTGTCTTCAGGACATTTACCATTGCATGACCAATAGCTCCCCTGAGAGCGTCAAGGGTGTTGCATAGGTGCCTATCGGACTCCCTCTAAACTACGCCTCAAACGTAGTAGTCCACTAGGTTGAGATCTAGGGAGCTAGGAGGCCACATGTTTGGAGTGACGTGGTCATGGAGGATTTCAGCCATCTATTCTTGTATAGTATGGGCTGTGTGGGATGGTGCAGAGTCTCGTTGGAAAACATGCGGCCTCTCACGTGCTACAGCAGCAATCCAGGGCTTCACAACCGTGTTCAATAGCTCAGTGTAAGCAATAGCGTTAACTTTGGCACCTTGGAGAAAAAAATGTGGAGGTGTCACGTCTCCTTCACTGCTCACGACACCCAGGACAATCCCTGATGCTGGAAATCTTGTGCGCATGACAGTTGGAACACCCTCGGAGTTATTGCACAGCCATCGATCATTTTAGCGGTTCAGCTTCTGGTCCTGCACGAAGCTTTTTTCATCGGAGAAAAACCACAACATTCCAGGCTCCTCTGGGTGTTTCAGTTTGGTCAGGAGAACTTAGTTCTGGTCAGGCGGTTCTCCTTGGTTTTCTCAGACAAGGACTGTCCTCTCCGCATAGCATAAGACTTGTAGCGAAGGTCCTCATGAACCCCACATCTGACAGTGGCTTCGTCAACCTACATCTCCTTGGCGAGGGCTCTTATCGACATGCCGGGGCCTTCATCAGTGATACCTTGGACGCGACTAATGAATTCTGGTGTCCTAAGAGTGTCAGAACGCTGACAATGTCGTTTCCTTTGTGCAACAGCGTCCATATCACCCTTGGCAGCCTCCAGTTCTTTGCGAACTTTGAACGCGAATGATCGGGCAACCTTCATTAATCTTGCAATCTCTGAATCAGGGTGGGCCAAGGACACGATAACTGCATGCCTCTTCATTTGCTGAGTTAGCTGAAGTTCTGCCATGGTTACCTGCAGCAAAAAAAAGTATTTGCAGCTAATATGTACCTAGAGGATGGGGGTCACGAAATGTGTGTTCTCAAATACCTGCCGCACCCTATATACTAAGCCGAGGAAAGCATATGTCACCTTGAAAAAGACAAGTACACTTGTCGAAACGTTGACTCCCGCTTTTATCTTGTTCTCGTTTTGCTCATCGTCAGATACTTAAAGGGACGCTAGATAAACACTATTACGTGAGTTTAGACTGGTAAAATATTCATTAAAAACTCTCTTTTCGTTACTTTCACAGTAAGCGATCGCTTACTAGTAGAGAAAACAGGTAAAAGTCCCGTTGCTCTTTCTTTCTCTTCAGTGTAACCTCAGTGCTGTTAGTGTGAGGTCATGGATATCAGTGTACTATTTTCTCATATTCGGGCTGCTGTGGCATAGTAAAAGTGTTCGAAACTTACCAAGTTCAGTCTTTGGCTATCTTAAACACCGCATTGTATATAATCTACTTTTAGCGATAAAACAGTAAAGTTGGGCATAAGCGGACACTGCGTAAATAATGATATCGCGTTGAGCTGGCGCGGCAACTTCCAAGCGGCGTCGCCATCAGTCTTTTTACGTATTTTCTGGTTTACTAAGTCTACCATCATAGTAAAAGTGGCTTTAGTTGGTATTTCATAATCGTAATTTACTAATACGGCAGACGAACTTCCTTCAAAACCTCGACTTCATTAGTGGCGAACGTCATTGATGACATTGTGAACAAGGCTGCCCTCAGGGGTGCCGAAACGTCTTGTATTATTTCAGTGGTCGATGTCCCTCTTTTTACTCTTCTACATGATACCTCCCGACCAGACGGGCTGCCGTCAAAACCTAGACTTCACTAATACGGCTAAACGTAATTTGCTCTTTAGTGTGCCTTTAAGGTTCAACTTTTTGACCGCTGTTCTTTACAGAGCCTTTTCTCTCTCTTGTTTGTATATCTGTTTGAAGTAGCGAAATTATGTAAGAGCGAAAAGACGGAGACAACACAGTTGAAGCCCGTGGAAGGGCCCTCCTCATACGCTCCGTATGTACTCGTTTACTGGCTGCGGGTGCGTACGAATTACGGGAAGTTTTTCTACCCGTGATCAGTAAATTCGCGCTTTATCGACCACTTTGGCGTATGTACGTATAGCCAAGGTCTAGTCAGCTGCACGTGACGGAGCACTTCCTCAGTTATTCTGTAGGCTGTCAAAGCCAAGCTATCATAATCATCTGCGCACGCCCTCAATTTATTGTGCCAGGCAAGGTCAGCCTTATTCGTGAACGTACGGACCATGTCACAGAAGGGCCGAATACAAGCCACATCAACGAACTCACCCAGTCGTTTAGACTTCCACTCTTTGAAATTATTCATCACTACGCAGGTGTGTTGCCGCAAGTCAGTCATTCATTCATTCATTTCTTCCTCATTGAAAGAGGTTTTTCTGTTTATATGTTTGGCTGAATCGTTTTTAAAGGGACCCTGAACCACTTTTTATCAAGGTGAAAAAGTGCATTTCAAGTTAAAACAGGCTATTTCAGAAATACTGTGCCCCAAAAAGTACTTGAATGCATTCAACAGATGTGGAGTTATTGGTAATCAACCCCCAACTTCGCGGTGCTTCCGCTCTGTCTTCATTACCATGCACTGCGAAAGCTACTGAGAAGCGAGGTGTGACTACAACGCTCCGCATCCCGAGCGTCACCGTGGCGCGCAGCTCATTTGATTTCCGATGTTCACGTAGACGCCACTACATACGATTTTGGCACGTACTGCGCGCCAAACGTAAACCAGACACGGTTGTCCTCATCGAGCCGTAGTGCACTCAGCCAGCGGACTCGTCGCGGTTCCCCGCGATGGCCGTGGTGTCTACGCTACGTAGCGGACCGCAGCTACATGCGACTGTAGTGCGTATATGCGAAGCGTTTGCTTTGTACACGACAGCGCTTGAACATGTGCTCGCGCTCGTATGCTCCAGACTGGCCATGCAGCGTGGTGCGGACCGGCTTTGTCCTGCGCCAGCTTGACCGACAGATAGTAGCCACATCCAACTAGCGTTTTTCTTTAAGTTCTGGCAATAGGTCAATACGAAGCAAAGTCTCCCAAGGCGTTTAGGCACGAGCTCGCGCACGCTGGCAAGCGTGCGTGCGGTCTGACCTTAAGGTTCACCTGGTTTGAGGCTAGTTGAGTGCCCAAAATAATCGAAATTACTGAGACCCTAGAGCGACGACACCAATAAGGAGTCTGCCCAAAATTTAGTTCCTACGAGGGCAGCAGTGGCCGATCGTCAGCGGACGATCGTAGGTTTATTTCGGAAGTAAGCAATCATTATCGACATTCGAAACTAAATGTTCGCCTACTTAAACCTGTTTATTAAACTTCGTCAGTAAATATACACACAAATAGTAGAAAGAAGCGTACTGATCCGAACACCCTTCTTGATGTCATCTATTGGCCAATAGCAGCCGCATATGTGAATCGGCTGTATTACGAAATAAATCGTCCAGAAAGAGTGACGAGCAGGGTTTTGTCGAAAGGAAAGCGTTTGAAAGAAAGGTTACTTCGCGCTCCACTTGCGAGCTCCACGCGCCACGCACGACTGCAAAACTTGGCTGAGTGTTTCACAGCCGCGTATGCTATCCGGCCGCGGACTCTACGAGTTAAAGCCCTACTACGTCATTTCTTGCAAGGTCATTGATCGCGTCAGAACGATCTTGAGCGGCTAGAGCGCAACTGTGACCGGTGTGACGTCACGCCACGTGTTCTGCTGTGGCGACGCGTCGCAGCTGCGCTCGCTCGGAGCCTCGCCGCTGGGTACCACGTGGCTGGGCAAGAGTTTAATGCCTGCTTCGCGAGCGCTTGGTCGCTCTGACTCGCCATGGATGGCGCGCCGGCAGGGCCGTCTATGCGTGCGCTTGAGCGCATGCGACAGGCTGAATCCAATCATCCAGTAGATGCAGCTAGACGGCAGGCTGCGAAATCTCAACAACGGCAAAGTTGCCTGCTAAAACACCAGAGCAAAGGAGGCCAGATTAGCACATTATAGAGAAGCTTATCAAGCGCGGAAATGTGCCACGATCGAAGCTACTGCAACCGCCGCCGTCGTTCAGCAACACGAACAGCAAGGAGAAAGCGACGAAGCCGTGGATACAAGCAACGACACCCACAGCGAACATTTGACAAACCACACCCTTCGGCTGGCGGCAAGCTCGATATAGACGGCCAGGTTTCACCGCGACTTCACAGACAACCCATTCGGCAGCGTGTGTAGCGTGTGTGAAAGACCGTGGCCAAAAATTAATGAAACACTGTGTGCGTAGCCTTTCCAAAACCAAGCCAAACACAGCTTTTGCTTGTGATAACCAGGTTCACATGAGTTAAGTCGCAGCCAAATATTTTCACCGCGCCCGAGGGGTGGTTCAGAACTCCTTTTAAAAAAATTACTACTCACTGTACTTATTCAAATACATGTAGGCAGCACGAATGCATCAGCTCTATTGGTATGACTTGTTGCATTTCAAAATAATCAAATTACACTGATTGTCAGGAGCAGATATTCTATTTAGGCTCTCAGGATTTTTTTTTCTTTTTTACCTAATGAGAACTACAAAATTTTTAGGAAAAAAAACGAAGCACCACGTTTGAAACTGCTTCATCTGAATCCAAAATATATACTGAAATTCATAAATATAGGGAATCTAGCTTTTAAAAAATCCAAAGTGAACATAATTTGTGTGCTACAAAAATACCACTATTGCGGTATTTCTTGCAGAGCGCGCTTACAGGAGTTATGTGTTTCCTCTTCTAAGGGTAAACGCTATATTTATCTGCATTGGGTTATGTGTAAACCATCTCCTTAGATAATTAAATATGTGCTACTGTTATCGAGTTAGATTGTTATGAACTTGGCGTTCAAATATCATTTGATATTTTGCTTCTTCGATTGTCAATTGTGACAAAAATAGACGGAAATAATAAACTTTCCCCTAACCGGCACTGCGATTCCCAGTTTTCTTTTTAACTCAACATTTTCTTATAAGCGCCACAACTTCCTTTAAAGTTGTTTCAGCACTTGGGTAACGAGAACACGGGCACTAAAATGTAAAGCTATTCCAATGTCTTTCTAGTCCATTTTCTTCATTAGCCCTCCACGAATGACCAAAATTTTTGGGCCACTCCCACCTCACCGGACTCTCACTATATGTATGCACTCTAAGAAAAGTTTACACCCTTTGGGTTGTATTTTGTCCCCAAACAATAATTCTCATCTGTCTTGCCCGATATTCATTTCTTTAACGCTTCGAGCC
Organism: Dermacentor variabilis; assembly: GCF_050947875.1. Lineage (NCBI taxonomy): Eukaryota > Metazoa > Arthropoda > Arachnida > Ixodida > Ixodidae > Dermacentor > Dermacentor variabilis. The sequence goes on from NC_134569.1 coordinate 32,558,622, forward strand.
CGGTACTTCCTATTCACCAATGGCTTGCACGTTATCAGCTTGACACAGTATTCTCGACAGGAAAGTAGCGAGCGCCGAATTTTCAAGAGAGGAAACACAAGCAAGGCAGATGACGATAATTGTTTGGGGACAACATAAGCCCTAAGGGTGTAAACATTGTTGGAAGCGTCCCCAATTCTTCCCAATCCAGGTCTCTGAATACCTCCTGTAAACACGCTGTGAATAGCATTGGAGATATTGTATCTCCCTGCCTGACGCCTTTCTTTATTGGGATTTTGTTGCTTGCTTTATGGAGGACTACGGTGGCTGTGGAGCCGCTATATAAATCTTTCAGTATTTTTACATACGGCCCGTCTGCACCCTGATTCCATAATGCCTCTATGACTGCTGAGGTTTCGACAGAATCAAACGCTTTCTCGTAATCAATGAAAGCTATATATAAGGGTTGGTTATATTCCCCACATTTCTCTTTCACCTGATTGATAGTGTGAATATGATCTATTGTTGAGTAGCCTTTACGGAATCCTGCCTGGTCCTTTGCTTGACAGAAGTCTAAGGTGTTCCTGATTCTATTTGCGATTACCTTAGTAAATAGTTTGTAGGCAACGGACAGTAAGCTGATAGGTCTATAATCGGTCTAGACGTCATGGAAACCGCAACATTTATTTCCTATTCTACGCCTTTTTTTCTCCGTCAACCTTCCGCAGGATTGATCAAAATGTTATTTCGCCAAGTGTGCATTGCCTGTCTGTCATGCCCCTTCATAAAACCGAGGAAAATCATGGCGTCAAAGTGACGTGTAAGTACTAAAGATGCATTAATATGCCCATCGAAACTGGATTTCTTTTTAGAATAGCCGGAGACTGGCCCGTTTCGAGAAGAATAGCAGGTGGCTGTCCATCGATTTCTCTGGCGCAGGCTACTCGGAGCTGCCGGCGAGAATTGATTTCTTCCCGTATAATAAAAAATTTAAGTTAGCATAACGTTGTGGAGCCTTTCAGGGGCGTATACGATATCTGTCTGCAAAGTCTCCCCCGAGCATCCGTTCTGGACGTACCTTTAGCGCCCCTTTGCAGTCCACGCAAGCTAAGCAATGGGAAGCGGGTAGATCGGAGACCGGGGCACCACTATCCTCACCTGGTCATCGGCATTCACTGTCCCTGCTCGGCTCCACCGAAACACTCTCCTTGCTTTGCGCTCCTCGCCTCTCCTCAGCCAATTAAATAAACAAAACTTGTCATAGTAGGCAATGCTACTTGCTTTGAAACTAAACAAAAGTGGCCTCCTGTAAACGAGGAGAGCTTTTTATTAGGCATAGCCGGTCGCCCAAACCAATAAGATGTGTTCGTTTAGCGATCGGCAGTGCACGCCTGATAATTTTGTGTCTATTTTATATATCTTGATGCTTTGAAAGCTAACCAGGCTTCTTTCTTTTTTTTTGTGTACTGGTGCGCATATTCGTGTTGCTGTATGTTACGGTGAAAAAAAAAACGACAAAACAACGCACACCAAACCTCCATGCCAGGTAACAGTTGGCCGAAGAAACTATTACTATGGTCTGACTGGTGCTTCATAATAACTGTTTTTAGCCGAACGAGGCAAAATATCAAAGCACAAACGTCGAGCGGATAACAACCATTGAAGAGGGCGCTCTCATGTGCGAATGAATTCCATAAGTGACACCTTGTGGCTTGATTTTACACCTAAAGCGGATTTATATACTGCATATATTTAACGTACAGTTATTATACTTTATATGGAATTACTTTTCTTAACAAGACATTCCTTAAATAAAATAATATGGAGGCTGGTTTCAAGATAGGTTGTCTTCGAAGTACATTGTGCAATAGCTCAATTTGCAGATGCACTTTTGAATAAAGCAAGGAAGGGATCCGATGTAAAAGGGAGTTTCAAATTACAGGGCTAACATTTATATTTTCATGCAGAGGCGCTACATATTGCACAATTTCTCGACAGAAGATACCCAGGGACGTTTCTCCATTAACGAAATTTTCTCATATTGGCTGAGGCGCACCTGCAAAAAGCCCAATCTCAGGTTCGTGCACTAAGCTTCCCTGGAGATTCCTATCGGCAGCGACGTAGAATCTTTCTCGGCTTCAGTGGTCCGCAGTCCCAGAGGCGCTCATTAGCGCCAGCAATATAAGACACACTCTTGCTTATACGCTCGGATTCCTCGCGAAGGTGCACGTGGGCGTGAAAGGTCTTTGCCCTGTGCGCAACGCAATTGCATCCTCTCTTGTTTCTTCGCCACCTAAAGACTGTAACTTGACCGGGACGAATAGGTTTTTGTGCAGACGTTGTTGTTTTCCCCGTTCCTTTACTCTTTTGTATACGCAGTTGTGTGCCCTAACACGCCACGCACGTGTCATCCCAAGAGCCCTCACCCTCGACTCATTATTCCAAGGTCTAAGCCTTTTAGAGAAGTATTTTGCTTGTGGTTCAGCTTATAGTAGTACAGAGGGGCTACCTGTTGGGTTGGTTGGTCTTGTATTGATGTTAAAAGGGACTTGCGCGAAGAAAAAAGGGCGCGCACACGAGCAGGGGAGACGAACACAAACGCTACATACAACTGTTTATTAGCAGGAGGAGTTTTACGTATGCATACATAATCCAACGCATGCGCACAAGAAGTATACGGTAATATCGCGCGATGGACGCATGTACACTAAAGACGGAGGCTGAAAAATTTATTTCCTGATGCGTGCACTGCAATTGACGGCTTAGACAACAGTCTGTTATTTTTTATAAAATAGGCTTCAAGCGCAAGCCTTTAAAAAGAATTACCGGTTTGGCCGGATATAAAATTTACCGCATGACATGGCTGCGGCGCAAAACGCTCCTCTGGAACACTTGACAAATCGCTTGGCGTGTGTATGCGCGTTCTTTTTTACACGCACGCGCGCGCGCGCGCGCGTGTGTGTGTGTGTGTGTGTGTGTGTGTGTGTGTGTGTGTGTGTGTGTGTGTGTGTGTGTGTGTGTGTGTGTGTGTGTGTGTGTGTGTGTGTGTGTGTGTGTGTGTGTGTGCGTGCGTGCGTGCGTGTGTGTGTGTGTGTGTGTGTGTGTGTGTGTGTGTGTGTGTGTGTGTGTGTGTACACGCGCGTGAGAAAGAGAGAGAGGTGAGGTTGCGATTCATAACCGAGGTCATGAAACACCTCGGTTATGCATTGCGAATTATAAATTATAAAGGCAATTAAAATTATAAAGGCAACTACTGCGTGCGGCATGATATACCTTATGCATTACATTACACGTTGTGCCTGTTATACGTGAGTCTTGGCGCCGCATTGATCTGCAGTTCGCCCCTTAAATGATTGACCCCTTTCAAGCTCATTTCAGGTCCTGGCGAAAAGTGGCCAATATGAATTCTGGCAATTAACGGCCTAAAACCAGAATTTGATTATGGGGCATGCCGTAGTGGGGCCTCCGGATTAATTTTGACCACAGGGGGATCTACGCACGAACCAGCATGGTTGTGAACATTATTTAAGGTAAAATAGTGCCGAGGTTACCTTTAAATCAGAAAATGGGATGAGCTTTCGCTAGGAAAGAAGAAAAGTACGAGATACCTCGGAAGACATGAAAAGCCATGAACTGGCAACACCGCGTTTCACCCTATAGTACGCAGGGTGACCCAGCTAACGTTAGCCAAGCTGTTCAACGAAAAGAAAATATATTTAACAAACACGTTCCACGATACGATTTTAATACCTGAAGTGTTTACTCGTCAGACCATTGACTATTGAGTATCTTGCAACTTGACTTTTAAATCTTCTTTTTTTTTGCCACGAACAGCTTGGCTAAAGTTAGCTGGGGCACCCTATAGAGATAGGTGTATATTTCAGGCTTGTTGCAACAGGGCATCACCCCGTATGAAGACTTTTTGGTGACCATATCGTAGGGAGTCTCTGTCGCGTCTAATGCGTCCAATCACGAGGTCGCAGGTTCATTTCCAGACCACAGCGGCCACATTCCGATGGTGTTGGGATGCAAATTCGCTCGTGTACTTTAATTTAGGTGCCCGATCAGGGGCACGTAAATCTGGAACGATCTGGGACTGAACTCCATCGTAGCTTAGCTCCCTCTGAGCCATTTCGCCGTTACGCGTTCTTCCTGGCATGGTAACTTGATACTTTGTTCACACCGCAGTCCTTTTTACGTTAGCACCTTGTATTCAGAAAATTGCAGGCATAACAGCAGCGCCAAAAACACACACCAAAGAAAGGAACACACTGACAGACACGGACAATCGATGCACTCACAACCTAGTCAGTTGTGAGTGCAGCGATTGTCCGTGTCTCTCAGTGTACCTTTCTTTTTTTTTTGTGTGTTTTTTGGCCCTGCAGTTATGCCTGTAATAAGTGACCAACTCGCCGTTTTACTGAAGTATTTAGAGAAGTTTTACCTCCTGGGATAGCACAAGTTTCGACATCCCAGTAGGGCTGTATATAAGTAGTTTGCTGAACGGGAGTTTTGCAACGGCAGAGAAATACCGCCATTTAAGTATTGTATATCAAGTTTTACCCTCAACGTATATTACTTTGATGTAATGTATTGAGTGAGTCAAATTGCCATGGTGTAACTGGGCACCAACATACGCGCGATGCAGTTTTCGACAAAATTATGTTTGGTTGCGCAGTCATCGCAACAGCGGAAATTTGATGCAATAATGTACCGAATTCGCTGGTTTTCCGTTGCTTGATTTCAAGTTACATATATATATATACCGACTGAAACATGAAAAGTATATACCCAAGTCTTTTTCGGCCATTTCGTCATGACGAACTATCCTCTCAAAGCGAGGTCTCAATGGAACCACGTCGTATCTTGCTTGAAAGGCATGACGTAAGTTCAAATGTCAAAACTCCTTCAGTCACACTTTAAAGCAAGTACACACTTCGTATAGCGTGTATGAAATGCAGTGCTTAAGAAAAAATTATTATGCTATGTAGTACTTCAGCCAAATAAGCAATATATGTGTGACATTTAGTTTAACATAGGAAAGTCCTAGACATTCGCCATCACTGCAGGCGTGTGCTTTCGAACAGACCAATGTGCGTCTTTCACGCATGTAAAATCCATCCTGTACAATACCGTCTGTCCGCGTTCTCCGTCTTGAAGAGCCTCACAATAAATGCCGAATCAATGTTCCACCCAACAGCGTTACTCGCCAGGCGAGGCACTTTGTGAAGAGATGAAACGTAGTTTCAGCGCACAGCCTCTCATCGTTTCTTGCTTGTCTTCTTCTCTTTTCCTTTGCACTCAACCTGAGTTGCACTGAACAGAAGACAAGATCATCCCGCATCAACTTGCCCAATCTTCCACCCTTAGGTAACGCTGTCGATCGACCTCAGTACCTGATATGTATTTTTTTGCAGACGTTTTATTAAACGTGTTGCAATAAGAGCAAGCGACAAGAGCGTGTCTTGTCTCCAAACGCTAATTGAATCAGGAAATCAGCGTAAATAATAAAAAGGACATAAACGATGGGATAGAGCCAATACGATGAAAGAAGTGGCATGCGTGTTTCACGTGTTCTGTCGCATTCAGCTGCTGTAGGATGAGTCAACCGGCGGTGGCCAAACGCTGTGACGCAGTCAACACTCGGCTTCGCGATCTCACTCGTTCTCGTTCTAGGACCACTCCATTCGACCTGTACGTTATCTGTCTCCCGAACAGTTTTTTTTTAATGCTAACCCGAGAGACGTCGTTTTAATAGCTTTGAGCAATAATACTCTCCCTTACAAGTATCGTATGAAGCCAGCAAACAATGACACGAAGGACAGCATAGGGAAAATTACTTGCACTCACTGATTGAATTAAAGAAATGATAAATTAATGGAAATGAAAGTGCGTGAAAAAACAGCTTACCGCAGGTTGGGAACGATCCCACGTCTTCGCATTACACCTGCGATGCTCTACCAATTGAGCTACCGCCGCGGTATTGATCAAGTTGGCTCAGTGAAGCGACTCGCCCATGCTGCTTTAAGGTGTAACTTATTAAAGAAGAAAATATGAGAGCGCGACGTTAATTCGTTGTAATAAATGTCAGCTCATACTAACATATACAGCTGCAACAAAATGTCATGCGGTGACAACTGATAGCTAATTAAATAAATGAGTGACTGTTAATTCCTTCTAAATAGAGAAAGGACAGGAATCTATGCATGGTATCAGTTATTTATGTGTCAACCTTTTCAGTATCACCTAATACGCACAGTATGACTAGCACTTCTGATTAGACCACCGATTAAATTTTGTTAAAGCACATTTCCCGTATAGAACAACCAAATGTTCATTATAGCTACCGCTATCATCACTTTCTACCAGATTGGGTGAAATAAACAATAACTGAATCCTTCATAATTAAACTAAACACAATTTAAAAATGTGGCCTCGAAATATATCTCACACTCATCCCTGATCAAGTTGAACCCATTAATAACAACCTTCTGGTTTAAACCTTGCAATGTTTAAATAAGCCTGCAGCTTTCCTTTTTTTTTTGGACTTTATTCAGCGCGTTTTGCAATGATTTCTGGTAACTTCAATACAGTATGTTCCACAAGTGTTTACTTTTGAATAAGGTGCATTAGATCACAAAGGGAGATGAAGTTGCCTGAATCGAATCAGATAGTGTCCACGTGACCTTTAACTTAACCTTTCTTTTAGACTGAATGACGCATTCATTGTGGCACTCAAGCTTTGTAATAACGGTTACTGATGCTGCTCTGCTAGTTGCCGTGAATAAATTAAGCACATGTTTTCTAGGCAAGTGAGTGCATTTTTCCTTTTCCTTTTTTTTTTTTTTTGTTGTTGAAGTAGCAGCCGCCACGACTATAATGCGCCAACACCAGATTCAGGCGCAACGGTACATCTAAGGCGGCGACGGCATAAAATGTACGCTTGCCACCCACGTTTGGCGCAATTTTTTTATCCCGTATGGCTGTATAATTCTCGCAGGGACTCAACACTCGAGTTTTCGCAGCGCAGAACCTGCAGGACTAGACCCTGACTTAAAGCTGCTGCCTGAATACCTCAAAGACCTAGGCTACTCAACCCATATGGTTGGCAAGGTGAGAAGTAGCAGCCATAGAACGCGCTCACGCGACACGTTTGTTTAGTGACCCTAATTACAGACGGCGGTGCTATGTTCAATTGCGTCTTTGAAGCAAAATGCCGCTCTCTAGCTATAAGCGAGGCCTGTATATGGGCCTCGCTTCTAGCTGACACATGACACGTGAAATGGAAATGATAAACGTACAATGTAACAGGTAGCAAGCGCTATTTGAAAGCGAGAAAAAAAATATGTGAAGGGATCCAGAAAAGACTAACATACTTTAAATCTATTGGCCATCTTCATTAGGTTGTAGTTTTTTTTTTTCTGCGCACCGAAAGCTATCTGAAGAAGAAAGAAACCTGCGACAAAAAAAACAACAACACATGAGCAAGTTTGTGGATTGTGCCTTCAGTGTGGTGTAACAGATCCCGCTCACGTGCGGACGTATATACAATGTTCATTCGGACTGGTGTGTGAACGATCGCTCGCGGGCGCGCAATTTTTACGCTGAAAAAAAAAAAGAAACCGGGTATGTATTTGCATTATCACTCTCAACAGTACTCATGCATGTCGAACTTATCAAACGCCATAATTCTTGAACGAATCCGTCCCCGTGGCACATTGGCTATCGCGTACTACTGCAGAGCACTCGGTCGTGGGTTCGATACCCGTCTGCGGCGGCCGCATTTAGACGGGCGCGAAATGTGACTACGCATGTACTTAGATTTTTGGGGCAGGGTAAAAAGAACCACAGGGGGTTCAAAATTAATCCAGAACCCTTTGCGGCGTTTCTCAAAGTACAGTTGTTCCTTGGGACGTTAAATCTAACCATCAATCAATCAATCAGTTATTGAAAATGTCATGGCGTAATCACCCGCAAGTTGAGAGACGCATATGAGATGCAAAGGCAGCGCGGTATGTGTATCAGCGTACCATCGATAACACTTTTTGAAAGTGAGTGAATGTTCTTTGACCAGAAGCGATAATAGAACTTTGTGATGCATGCACCTGGCTCCTGCGAATGTACTTTCTGCAGTCTTGTGCTGTTTTTTTTATTGCTTTTACCCGTGGTGCCTTTTTGTAAGATCATGTAAATTGATTCCGAAATACATAGTTGGAAGTAGAGCACTGCGTTTTCGTAATCGTTATCTCCGTCACTGCTGCGCTGAAAACTGACATACGCAACTCACTCAACAACTTACCACATGACAAACGTGTATGCGTGTCTATGGTGCACAACTAGCGCACTAAATTGTGGAAGTACGGGCAGTTCAAAGTGCGCAAAAACGATCTAAAAATGGTGCCCCAGCAGCACTCTTAAACAAAATTACACCCTTTGGGTCGTATATTGCCACACAACGATTATCGTCATCTGTCTTGTCCGCATTTTCTTACTTTAACGCTGCGAGCCCGGTACTTCCAAGTCCCGAACGGCATACGCATTATCAGCATGACGGAGCATTCTCGACAGGAAAGTAGCGACCGCTGCGTTTTCAAGAAAGGAAACGCCAGCAGGACAGATGAAGATTATCGTTGTGTGGCAAATACACATCCCGAAGGGTGTACATTTGTTTAAGAGTGTGACATATCGCAAAAGAAATTTATTCTGGTGGTTGAATGCGCACGTTTTATGCAGTAGTGCTGAAATGGGCATGGTATGATTATCATTTTGTGGTTGTCCTCGCTTGGGTTTTGGGGTCTTGTTCGCGTACGCTGCCACTTGTACTTCCGTCCTTCAATAATATCCCAACTTTTTACTTCAATAATATAAATCTGCCAACTTAGCGCCAGAGTTTGTTCATTTTAGTCATGGCCCCACGTCGTCATAATACTTCACGTAATGGTACAGCAATTAGCCAGCTCCCATATAAATGGTTTCATTTCATGTCATTTCATTTTATTACCTTAAAGACCCCTTGCAGGGTATTACATAAGAGGTGGTACAAAAATACAGGAGGCTGCCCACTATGTTATTTTAAAGACAGAATACTCGTTACTTCTTCCACGAAGGCAGATGAGGTGGTGATGGCAGCGACGTGGTGGGGAAGGCTGTTCCAGTCTTTAGCTGTACGATGAAAAAATGGTGACGAGCAGGTAACAGTGCGCGCGCTAGGGCGAGCAACATTTAGTGGGTGGCCTGTGCGCAGCGATATGCGCGAAGGTGGTACAATGTAAGGTGCATGGCGAAGCGAGCTGGTGTAGAATTTATGGAATAATGATAAGCTGCAGCGGTGGCGTAGAGATAGAACACCCGCCTCGCGTGCATGAGGTCCGTGGTTCGAATCCCGGTGCAGGCAATTTTCCACCGGATTAAAAAAAATCCGCGTGTTGATAAAATTAAATTACACAAACAGGCCTGGAGTATGGCCTGATCCCGGTGACCAGAACCGGTAACGCACTCCCTCACCAGAGCAGGATTGGCCACCCTGGTGCAGTGCTTGGCCACAACCTCTTATATGAACACAACATTCAAACCCCGGCCCTCAGTCCCCAGCAGCAGCGAAGCAACTGACCACGGCGGCGGTCAGACTTGCGACGCAGCAGAGGGTGCTAACAATCACTGGCTTCGGACAGGCCGCCATTGGAATATGAACCTGGCAACGTTTAACGCTAGAACGTGTTATCTAGTGAGGCGAGTCTAGCAGTGCTATTGGAGGAATTAGAGGGCAGTAAATGGGATATAATAGGGCTCAGTGAAGTTAGGAGGCCGACAGAAGCCAATACAGTGCTAAAAAGCGGGCACGTCCTGTGCTACCGGGGCTTAGCGGAGAGAAGAGAACTAGGAGTCGGATTCCTGATTAATATGAATATAGCTGGTAACATACAGGAATTCTATAGCATTAACGAGAGGGTGGCAGGTCTTGTTTTGAAACTTAATAAGAGGTACAAAATGAAGATTGTACAGGTCTACGCCCCTACATCCAGTCATGATGACCAGGAAGTCGAAAGCTTCTATGAAGACGTGGAATTGGCGATGGGTAGAGTGAAAACTAAATAAACTATACTAATGGGCGACTTTAATGCCAAGGTAGGCAAGAAGCAGGCTCGAGACAAGGCGGTGGGGGAATATGGCATAGGCACTAGGAATAGCAGGGGAGAGTTATTAGTAGAGTTTGCGGTACAGAATAATATGAGGATAATGAATACCTTCTTCCGCAAGCGGGACAGCTGAAAGTGGACCTGGAGGAGCCCGAACGGCGAGACTAGAAATGAAATAGACTTCATACTCAGCGCTAAAGCTGGCATCATACAAGATGTGGAGTTGCTCGGCAAGATGCGCTGCAGTGACCACAGGATGGTAAGAACTCGAATTAGCCTAGACCTGAAGAGGGAACGGAAGAAACTGGTACATAAGAAGCCGATTAATGAGTTAGCGGTGAGAGGGAAAATAGAGGAATTCCAGATCAAGCTACAGAACCGGTATTCGGCTTCAACTCCGGAAGAGAGCCTTAATGTTGAAGCAATGAACGACAATCTTGTGGGCATCATTAAGGAGTGTGCAATGGAAGTCGGTGGTAACTTCGTTAGGCAGGATACCAGCAAACTATCGCAGGAGACGAAAGTTCTGATCAAGAAACGCCAATGTATGAAAGCATCTAACCCTACAGCCAGAATAGAACTGGCAGAACTTTCGAAGTTAATCAACAAGTGTAAGACAGCTGCCATAAGGAAGTATAATATGGATAGAATTGAACATGCTCTCAGGAACGGAGGAAGCCTAAAAACAGGGAAGAAGAAACTAGGAATTGGCAAGAATCAGATGTATGCGTTAAGAGACAAAGCCGGCAATATCATTACTAATATCGATGAGATAGTTCAAGTGGCTGAGGATTTCTATAGAGATTTATACAGTACCAGTGGCACCCTCGACGATAATGGAAGAGAAATTAGTCCAGAGGAATTCGAAATCCCAAAGCTATCGCCGGAAGAAGTAAAGAATGCCGTGGGAGATATGCAAAGGGGAAAGGCAGCTGGGGAGGATCAGGTAACAACAGATTTGTTGAAGGATGGTGGACAGATTGTTCTAGAGAAACTGGCCACCCTGTATACGCAATGCCTCATGACCTCGAGCGTACCGGAATCTTGGAAGAACGCTAACATAATCCTAATCCATAAGAAAGGGGACGCCAAAGACTTGAAAAATTATAGACCGATCAGCTTACTGTCCGTTGCCTACAAACTATTTACTAAGGTAATCGCAAATAGAATCAGGAACACCCTAGACTTCTGTCAAGCAAAGGACCAGGCAGGATTCCGTAAAGGCTACTCAACAATAGATCATATTCACACTATCAATCAGGTGATAGAGAAATGTGCGGAATATAACCAACCCTTATATATAGCTTTCATTGATTACGAGAAAGCGTTTGATTCTGTCGAAACCTCAGCAGTCATAGAGGCATTACGGAATCAAGGTGTAGACGAGCCGTATGTAAAAATACTGAAAGATATCTATAGCGGCTCCACAGCCACCGTAGTCCTCCATAAAGGAAGCAACAAAATCCCAATAAAGAAAGGCGTCAGGCAGGGAGATACCATATCTCCAATCCTATTCACAGCGTGTTTACAGGAGGTATTCAGAGACCTGGATTGGGAAGAATTGGGGATAAAAGTTAATGGAGAATACCTTAGTAACTTGCGATTCGCTGATGATATTGCCTTGCTTAGTAACTCAGGGGACCAATTGCAATGCATGCTCACTGACCTGGAGAGGCAAAGGAGAAGAGTGGGTCTAAAAATTAATCTGCAGAAAACTCAAGTAATGCTTAACAGTCTCGGAAGAGAACAGCAATTTACAATAGGCAGCGAGGCACTGGAAGTCGTAAGGGAATACATCTACTTAGGGCAGGTAGTGACGGCGGATCCGGATCATGAGACTGAAATAATCAGAAGAATAATAATGGGCTGGGGTGCGTTTGGCAGGCATTCTCAGATCATGAACAGCAGGTTGCCATTATCCCTCAAGAGAAAAGTATATAATAGCTGTGTCTTACCAGTACTCACCTACGGGGCAGAAACCTGGAGGCTTACGAAAAGGGTTCTACTCAAATTGAGGACGACGCAACGAGCTATGGAAAGAAGAATGATAGGTGTAACGTTAAGGGATAAGAAAAGAGCAGATTGAGTATGGGAACAAACGCGAGTTAATGACATCTTAGTTGAAATCAAGAAAAAGAAATGGGCATGGGTAGGACATGTCATGAGGAGGGAAGATAACCGATGGTCATTAAGGGTTACGGACTGGATCCCAAGGGAAGGGAAGCGTAGCAGGGGGCGGCAGAAAGTTAGGTGGGCGGATGAGATTAATAAGTTTGCAGGCATGGCATGGCCACAATTAGTAAATGATCGGGGTTGTTGGAGAAGTATGGGAGAGGCCTTTGCCCTGCCGTGGGCGTAACCAGGCTGATGATGATGATGATGATGATAAGCTCGCGATACGGCAACGGTGTGCTAGTGTGTCCAAACCAGACTCTACTTTTAATAGTGATACGCTGATATCATATGAGTATGTCGAGTGAATGTGTCTTACGGTGCGGTTCTGTATGGATTCTAATGCGTTGCTCAGGTAAATCTGGTGAGGATGCCATATGGGTGATGCGTATTCGAGTTTTGGCCTAACCAGTGTTTTATATGCTAGTAGTTTTACCTGTTGAGGAGCATTGCGGAGGCTGCGTTTCTGAAATCCCAAGGTTTTGTTAGCAGATGATATGAGGTTAGTTAATTGATGTTTAGATAATTGACTTCAAGTTTCTAGCTTGTCTCCCAATTCAAGAGGCCATGTGTGTAATTAAGCGGCCGGGCCATATCCGAAAGCCCTCATAGGCGTGAAACAGCATAACTTCCGGAGTACTCACGGGGCATTGATTGATTGATTGATTGATTGATTGATTGATTGATTGATTGATTGATTGATTGATTGATTGACTGCATCTCTTCTGAATCTAACTAACGGCTAATTGTCGTATTGCAGTGGCACCTGGGATTTAGCAAAGACGAATACACGCCGACTAGTCGCGGCTTTGACACGTTCTACGGAGTTTACAATGGCGAAGTGGATTACTGGACCCATTTCAGCAGAGACGTGCGTTTCTTCCTTCAATCTTCCTGTCGAAAGTAATTTGTTGCGATGCCTTCGTGCGTTGCGTATTTGTAGTAGAGTCCAACATGATAATGCACATCGAGGACGAACTGCATTTCGCAACAAGGCTGAGATTTAAAGGTTCATTAATTAGGTGCTCGGTAAGTGTAGTATTGGAACCGATGTGATTGACAATAGTTTTTAAAATCTTAAATTTTTCTAGTAAAATCTTATTCTTTCACTTCTGGCAAATTCTTTAAAGTTCTCACATAAAATTGTCTGGAAATATTAGTTATTTCAACACATAAAATTATGTGCATACCATGTGCGTGGTTTTCCCAGTCACGGTCCCTGCATTTCCTGATTCAGCTTCGATAAATAAATAAATAAATAAATAAATAAATAAATAAATAAATAAATAAATAAATAAATAAATAAATGTCATTGAAAACTCTCGAAGCAGTCTTAAGCGCCGCTTTTGGAATATATAGCTAGCACTTCTTTTCGACAATATTTCTCATTATTTAGACGTAGTCGATGATCTTCCACGTGTCACTGAGCACGCTCCAGAAGGGAATGTAGCATTAAAAGAAGCTTACGCAATGTCATTTTCAACTTCTATAAGGTTTACCTGAAAGGGCTGTGAAAGTGACTGAATGCTACTAGGCTCTATACACGTTATTATTTTATACAAATCTCCATTGCACGTCATTTCTGTGGATGCTTGTGATACAACACGCGCATATTGATGCCGGTGATGTCGCTTTTATTTTACATTGTACTCCGCTCAGCCGTCGCTGGACCTGTCTGGGCACGCGCTGAAGGCGAATCGGAGGCCGCTGCTCGAAGAAATGGGCCGGTACCTCACCGCTCTCTTTGTCAAAGAAGCGACTGCAATAATTGGAAGCCAGAAAAGCAATAAGGTAAACAAATATCGTCACTCAGGCATCCCTCAGTAGAGATAAGGATTACAATGAGAAAAACTAAGCTTTTTATTCGTAAAAATTATCTGTCACTGGCCAGCCGGCTTTGGCTAACGACATGTTGGCTTTGAGTCTTTGCCGGCGCCTGTTCTTCAGAACGACTCTTGCATGCGAGCTCCTTTGTCAATGCGGGCTTACGCAAGTATCTTTAGTTTCTTACGCAAGTATCTATAGTCGCCACTTACATCTTGGCGTTGCATTGATGGTGAAGAACCAAATGCTGCGGGAAGTGTGAGTTAAAATCTAGATATTTAACATCGTCAGTCACAGTATACAGGCTGGTCTTTATTTTTTTAGCTGCACCAAATTTCAGTCACAATATGCAGGCTGGTCTTTCTTTTTTAGCTGCACCAAATTTTTGAAAATTGCCTGTGGCCGTTAGCATAATTCTATTCCTTGGTCTAAATTACTTGAGGAGGAGATCATTACTTCTACGAGAAATGAAAATGCTTAGTTGAATAGTTGACATGCTTACGGTAATTAACTTATTGATTACATTACGGTACATACATCAATCTGCAAATTGTAGCTGGTGAGTTCGCAAGGCATATACACATAGAATGAATTCTCGGGACTACGCCAGTTTCGAGATATGAATTTTCAAGTTGTCCGATGAAATGTATTAGTGCTCCAGTTAATGTTATACTTCAGTGCATAAAAAAGGCGTTTTCTTAATAAAGTAATCGGAACAACCATGCGTTTTTACCCTAACTTTGGCGGCGCATATCTCGAAGCTGGTGCCGGCCACAGAATTTGTGCCAAGTCGATATGTTTTGCAAGCTCACTAGCTACAGTGCGTAGAATAAAACACGTACCATAGTTTAGTTTGTTAAGAAGATAATTAGTGCAATTGTGCTAATTATTTAGTTAAGCATTTTGATTTATCGGAGAATTAGTGGCCTCCTCATGGAGTAATTTAGATCAAGGGTGGGAATTGTGCTATCTGCCACAGCCAATATATATATTTTTAATTTTGTTTATATAAAGAAATAATAGTAGGCGGCCCTAATCTTTGGCTTAAGTGTCTCTTAGTGGAACTCGCACCTCGGCGTTGGTGTGCTTTGGGTTGAGCGAGCGAACGTCTTTCACTTGGCACGATATGCGGGGGATAAGTGAGGGGGGGGGGGAGGGGTTAGGAGGAAGCGCAGCACGGGCCGCCTTGCGCGGCGTAGCCCCCTAGCGAGCGGCGCACGAAGCGCACCTTATGCGCCTTCTCCGGTGCTGACGTCAGAGCAGGTAACGACAGAGCGCGCGCAGCTACTGCAAGCAAGCGAGTGAGCGAACAGGTGCGCGCAGGAAGAGGAGGATAAGCGAGAGAGGAGGGAGTAACGTCACAGCCGCTTTGCTAGGCAGATGTTCAGCCTATGCCAGACAACTGTTTTCCATTGATTGGCCGGTTTATTATCATGACACCTCCTTGCGTGTGACGTCATTAGTGACGTCATTACTTCCGCTTTCTACTTTCGGGTTTCCAGGAATTTCGCAGGAGTCGTGCTCACGTGGCGGGTCTCTGAAGTCTACGATTCTGTATTTTGATGTGCGGTAATGAGGGATTACTAATTATTTCTAATTATTCCAGACACTTCAGTAAGTCAACCTGTGACTAAACGTATGCTCTCATATCATATCTATAATGAAGCCCATGAATATTGTACTCTACAACTCCTTTCTATTTTTTTCTGAATTATTTTCACTTTCGTCCCCAGTCGTCTCAGAAGGTGAACCGGAAATCCTGCGCACGAAAAAACAGTGCCACTCAATGCGCGCGCCACTAAAGAAAAAAAAAACCACGCACATTTCTGTAAGTGGTTTGCTTTTACCAGTTCTGTGCAGTAATGTCGAGAAGCAAAACAAAACATGGTTATTGGACTACGGGCCAACTAACTTAATCTTCTGTTAATCCACTATTACTCCAGTTCACTCCAGGCGGCAGAGTTATGCCACACACGACCACTTTACAGAAGGCCCTAGCAAGTTCGACGTGATGTTGGACGCGCCTTGCCCGACCAGTTGTATAGTGAAAGAGTCGTTTTTCCTATCTTTGAGTCAGGGATTAAAATTGTTTGCAAAAAACACGAAGGCACTGAATACGCACTCGATCAAGATTTATTATATAGGTAATTATGAGGACTCATCAAGAAAAAGTATCATTATAGCATCTTGACTTTCTTTTA
Organism: Dermacentor variabilis; assembly: GCF_050947875.1. Taxonomy (NCBI): domain Eukaryota; kingdom Metazoa; phylum Arthropoda; class Arachnida; order Ixodida; family Ixodidae; genus Dermacentor; species Dermacentor variabilis. Next base: position 32,574,934 of record NC_134569.1, read on the forward strand.
ATTGAGCCTGCGGCACCTTAGAATAGAATATATATCTTTGACACGTTTATATATTAGCGCATTACAATTTATGGCTGAAGCGTTTCAGCAAACTAGCGCCCAGAAACACCAGGAGCACTCATATTGCATGGGTATCGGCAAGCACAGTCATCGGTTGAAACTCACAAGTCAAGCCTGGTCACTATTTACATTAATTTATTGTTATTAATAATATTTTTCCCGTACGAAGACGTTTGATTAAAAAAAACACACAGTTCACTCGTACGTGTCAGCAAAATATACTTGTACCCGCCATGGTTGCTCAGTGTCTATGGTGTTGGGCTGCTGAGCACAAGGTCACGGGATCGAATCCCGGCTACGGCAGCCGCATTTCGATGGAGGCTTAATGCGAAAACACCCGTGTTCTTTACCGTGCACCCGGTGCACGGTAAAGAACCCCAGGTGGTCGAAATTTCCGGAGTCTTCCACTACGGCGTGTCTCATAATCAGAAAATGGTTTTGGCACGTAAAACCCCATATTTTTTTTTAATATACTTGTGTGCCCGGCAGGGCATCATAAGAAAGAAGAACCAAGGTTATCCCTTCACTAAGGAGGTCGATTACATTAAAGAATATCTTAGTTTCAAACATTACGGCATATGTTTATGTGAGAAATTTGGCTCATAAACGTCTGGTACCCAGCTTCTACACCTTTCGAAATTGCCATGTAAACGGAAATCACTAGCCGCACAATTATTCTTTCTATTTACCCGATTACGCGCGCAGCAGTGCAACGCGCGGCTCGCAGTACAACTGCGCTGTGATATTACAGGGCAGCGTGGCTTGCCTATACGGCGCCACAAAGCGTTCCGTCTCGCTACTGCTGCTCAGGCGACTATGCATCCGATCGGCACTTGCACGCTGCGCCAAACGGAAGAGGTTCGCGTGAAGTGTCATGACAGCTCCATTTTACGCTGCGCTTCTACGCGACAAAGGAGTTGGACAGAATGTCGCACTTGGCGGCGCCGCGTGTGCAATCAGGTCAAGTAAACAAAACGTTGACGCCGGTTTTAACTCGATACCGTTAAGGGACCCGTGTCGCAGAAACTCCGGTGTAGGCGTCGGCGGCGGCGGCGGCGGAGTTGTCCGTGAGCGAAAATTTCCGTATATATTTAGGTATACGTGTATGCCGCGCCTTGCTATATGACGCGCGCTATATGTGGGTTATATTGCCACACCATTTTATATCTAAAGCTGCTCATACCTTGTTTTACATTCTTGACGAAGTTACTCCTGGGAATATTGAGAATGACCGCCCACAAACAAATGTCACGAAACAACACACCGTCAGCGCATCTCTTTTACGTATGGTAAATCTTTTCAGATTTAAGTATTAAAAGTGCGAAACTATGATAGAAGCCTGAGAATGATGCAATTTTTTTGGTGCGGCTGTGCACTACCTCCTGGATCGACCCACGCAAGAGGCTGCATTTCTACCAGAAAGCGCGCCTTCGTGCATCGCGTTCACCGCAAGCGTTTCCCAGTACAAATTGCCGTTACATAAGCTGTAGTTGCCGAGACGCGTGAGAAGCAGTCAGGGATCTTTGAATGCTGTCGGGTGCCACTCTTAAAGCCTAAGCTTAAGCGTCCTGCAATTATTTGCGGTCTACATGGCCGTTTTGAAATCTAGAAACGCGGAACTAGACTTCTGTGACGATTCCCTTTACTTCTCTTGTACAAACATGTGCCATAAGCTTTGTTACTAAGACGTTAATTAATGTACATAGCTTAATTAGGCAATAGATTGTTCTGGTTTTCCTTGGAAATGATGTCAGCTTCGGCAGATAATTCATCTATAGTAACTTAATTCTACCAAATTCGAGCGTCGTAGTTCAAGCCAGGTGGCGTGCATAAGATTCGGGCTTATCGGCTGCAGAACACAGGACGGTTATTTGCTCAGTACGAATAGCGATCCAAATGCGAGTTTCCCCCGTGAGTTTATTTCGTCACCGGACAGCAACGCGCCGCATGCTCGTTCCTCCCCACAGCCGCAGCGGGCTTTCGCGGCGCCCCTCGCATTAACGCGAAAGCGTTAACGAGGCCATGTCGCAGAAGAACCGGCGAAGGCGTCCCGCGCCCGGCATCGGACGTCGTTTCGGCAAAAAGATTTTCGTACCGTGCATACCCATGCTTCCCACGTGACGCAAGAAATTGACTAAACTAATTGAATATCTCAAGCTAAAATGCGTAAGAAAATCGTGAACTACGACTTACACAACCTAAAGGATGATAGCTCTCGGATTGTAATTTGAATATACCAGAAAACATAATTATGTGATCCGAAAACTCAAAGAAACTTTTCCAGCGTTTATACAATGCATAGACCGGAGACGGCATCCGCCATTTGCGCACGCCAGCGCGTAAATATCTCAGAGTCCACGGAGCGGCGCGCCCACGTCCTTGAAACACTTCCAGATGGCGCTGGCCTCCGCCGCATCGCGGCCCAGCAAGAGCCAGCGTTTCTACTAGAATACCTGCCTTCGTGCATAGCGTTCGCCGCGAGCGTCGGCCGGTAAACATTACGGTTACATACACTGCAGCTGCCGGGAAGCGTGAGAAGCAGCCAGGGATCTTTGAATGCTATCGCGTTCTACTCTTGAAGGCGAAGCTTAAGCGTCCACCAAATCTTTTAGCGGGCCATTTCATCAAGCATCCAGGCCTGCTATTTCGTGCTGCAAGTGGAGGCTGGGTACAACAGTGCTGCGCCGAACTTCAGCGTGGCAGCCTCATCACAGCAACTCGTATAGATGGTTTTGGCTTTTGACGTTAACACAGAACCTCTTCGAGGGTCGCAGGTTTGTCAAAAGAGTGCGTCAAATCAGACTGCTTTCCTCGGTCGTTTACTTGAGCAGGTAGAGAATGGCTGACTACTATGCTACTACTGGGCGCGAAGGAAGAGATCGAGCACCCTCTTTCTCGCCCTCAGTGTGTACATATCTCAGAGTCCACGGAGCGGCGCGCCCACGTCCTTAAAACACTTCCAGATGGCGCTGGCCTCCGCCGCATCGCGGCCCAGCAAGAGCCAGCGTTTCTACTAGAATACCTGCCTTCGTGCATAGCGTTCGCCGCGAGCGTCGGCCGGTAAACATTACGGTTACATACACTGCAGTTGCCGGGAAGCGTGAGAAGCAGTCAGGGATCTTTGAATGCTATCGCGTTTCACTCTTGAAGGCGAAGCTTAAGCGTCCACCAAATCTTTTACCGGGCCATTTCATCAAGCATCCAGGCCTGCTATTTCGTGCTGTAAGTGGAGGCTGGGTACAACAGTGCTGCGCCGAACTTCAGCGTGGCAGCCTCATCACAGAAACTCGTATAGATGGTTTTGGCTTTTGACGTTAACACAGAACCTCTTCGAGGGTCGCAGGTTTGTCAAAAGAGTGCGTCAAATCAGACTGCTTTCCTCGGTCGTTTACTTGAGCAGCTAGAGAATGGCTGACTACTATGCTACTACTGGGCGCGAAGGAAGAGATCGAGCACCCTCTTTCTCGCCCTCAGTGTGTCCCAGGTCCACAATGAACACTTGCTCAAACTCGTCGTAAGAGTAATTAAAGAGCTGGTCGAGGTAGACCACCGCATGGTTGACGCCACAAATTGTTTCGCATAACTTCGGCTCCCAGAGTTCTGGGATCTGCATAAATATTTATATAAGCACATAGTTTGCTTGAATGTGCTCTCAAACGGTCCGGTTATTTAATCGCAGAACGGAATACAAGGACTGCCTCCTGTATAGTTCATACTGTCCCTAAAGAATAATTAAGCAGATCATGCACTGTTTCAAGTCCTGCTCATGTTAAAGTAGTGTTTTCTATAAGAAATCAAATTATGCCGGCACCTGCTTCCTGTAAGCACGAAGCATTCCTATAAATAAATCAGTCTGCTATGTGCGTCTCAGTCACAGATAGCAGCTTGTATTCAACAAGAAAATGCAATCCCCTGAGAAAGCATTGCCGCTACATCTAACGCGCAAAGGTTTCTTTGTTTGTGGTTAATTTCTTATCGTCCGCACCAGCGAGCGGCCGATTGGGGTGATAGCGGGAGCGTGTTTTCTTGCAAACTAATGATGAAGAAATAATAAAGAAAAGAAGGATAGCGAGACGAAAAGAACCGTCGCAAAATAAGGTTACCCTGCGATGCAGGCATATAAAGTAGCCCGCCTGGTTTTGTCCGCAGCCTTTCTTCCTATACTTCGCCCCGACGGCTGTTCACTGCGGCGGGCTGAACGATTCGCTCCAGGCGCCCAAGGAGTACGTGGCCAAGTACGCCTACCTGGGCGACTACGACAGGCAGGTCTTCGCCGGTACGTTTCCGCGCAAGGCCATGGAGCTTCTATCGAATAAATTATGCGCGTCGGTTTTGAGAAGGGGCGTCTTTCTTTCTTTCCTGTTTTCTTTCTTTCTTTCTTTCTTTTTTTCTTTCGCGATTTTTTTTTTTCACAGCAACAACTCCTTTGTTGGCCGAAACCTCGCCTGTTATCGACTTGCCGACCACAATTTGCTTGAGCCTGCGGTCGGAGGTCACTTTTCCGTACAAACGGTTTTCGCGAGGCAGGGTGCAGAACCTCAAAGATGAAAGCAATAGAGAGAGAGAGAGAGAGAGAGAGCGCACCTCTCGTGAAGGGAAAACTGGTGTGCAGTGTAGTTGAAAAGTTTGTATGAAAATTTATGAAGAATTGTCATGAGTCCCGGAAGAGGTTATCTTTTATGGTTTTAACACAGCAGCAGTCCACGGTGAGAAAAAACCGTAGGAAGCTTTCTGCGGCGTGCCCGTATACCAAACAACACTGTAATGCCAATTCAAAGAACGTGGACCCATTGAGTCCGAAAGCATTGTTAGAAAGGTGCTCAGACTGATGCCAAGGACTTTGAAACAAACAAGCTTTCTCATGCGAAGAGATGCCCTGCAGACAAGCCTGCACGATTTTTCTTGTCATGAGCAGAGTGCTCGCGCTTATTTTTTTCCTTTTAAACCTCTTCACCGCTCTCTCTCCTTCCGAACCTTGTTTGTGACCAAAAGATATCATCGAAGGAGGCTGTTGTGGTGTTTTCTCCAGCATAAAGCTACAGAAACAGAAGCAGTTCTCTTCCTCGGCTCGTTTCTTTATTTATGCAGACTGCAATATCTTCCATCGAAACCGGCACTTCCGTCGTCCTGTCATCCGCGCAAGGACACCATTAACTGCATCGATACTCGAACGTACACTTGCAACTAGTGTGGCGGCACACACTTTTGTTTTGAATAACGTATGCAAATACGCACCTCCTTAACCGCAATGTGAAATGACCACTGTATCCATTAGGACGCTGTTCTCCCACCAGTTATTTACTTTTCTGTCAGAGTTTTAAACCTCTTTTGTTTACTTCAAACAATCTCGGTGAAAAACACGAACACTGGAGCGCGGGAACCTTTTCTTTGTTACTTTTCCCCGGAGAGAGAAAGAGATAGCGACGAGGGAATTCACTGGCCCGCCTCTGGCGGTACGTTTAAACATTCGAAAATGGTGTGGTGTTGGTAGGTTCAAGCTGAGGTAAAGGCGACTCCTCTGTGACCACATTAACCACCTTCGTTCATAGAACTTGTAACCAACCATTTTGTTAAATAATTATTTCTCACAATGTTTTCGCTATTTTATAAAACCCCACCCCTTATGTAATGCCCCTGCGGGGGACATTTAAGGTAATAAACTGAACTCAACTAAACTACAGCCCCTCACTTTTTTGTATACCGAAGTGCGCTGAAGTAGTATTTCTCATGTCTTTGCTTTTTCTATGTTTTTCGCTCCACTTAGTACTTCCTTATTAGCATCGCCGGATACTTTATCTCTCAAGATGCGCACACAATTGAACGTATCTGTTGAAGACGTCGTAAACACTGTGGACTGTAAATCTATGTTTTGCACAGAAAAATATCGGAATTTGTCCGAGTTCGTTTTATACACAAAATCGTAGAGACTTGACCTGCAAACAGCACTTTTCAGTTATTGCTTCCCCTGTTCGTGTCGTGTTTAGTATGCTTGGCTTTTCTTGTGTGGTTCAGTAAGCATGGCGTATTCCCAAAATTATTATTAAAATGGATGCAGAAACGTATGAAACGGTTACTTGTAATCGTTAGCGTGTAATCGACAGAACTTGCAGTGCTGCGCTACCTGAGACACCCTAGTAGACCAAAGCAGTTGATCACTACTACTTTCCGTCTCGATTGATTACAGACAGGGCGTTGCACCAGGTCCTGCTGGATAAAAAAGCCATATGGTCTCATCAAGCGGCCTTGACGTTGCATTTGCCAGTTACATTGCTGTTCCCTTACTCGCGTTACATGTTCGCAATACAGGAGAGGCTTTTTCATGGCAATTTCAATTTGGCCAATTTAATCACGTAAATGGTAAGAAGCAGCGAACCTTATCACCCGAATATATTATACAGTAATTGTACTGCTTAACGTCAGCACAGCGATATTTCTCTTTTCAGGGTTTCAAACCGAAAAAAATTCCTGGTTCGCTTCGGGTTTCGGTTCAGTGCACTCCGTTTTTGTTCCGCTTCAGTTCCGGTTCGTAGAAATAAAAATGAATAACGGTTCGGTAACTAGTTCGCAACACTCAACCGGTTCGCAAACCACTTCAGCACAGTAAACTTCGTCCTGCCCTGTGGTGAAATGCTGCAGGGTGCTGTCGGCGTATCCGCATGACCCAGGCGGCGTTGTCAAGAGATGAACTATCTGGCCCGTGGGAGAACAAAAATCAATGTTCTTTACATGGATTTCAACGAAGCTTAATGTTGTACACCTAAGGCTGCTATGCAGAGAAAGATTGCCATCTTAGGCAGGATCGTCGCAAGAGTGTGCTGAAGGCGGAGCAGTGCCTCCGCACATCCACCCTCTTTATATATTATAGCGCGTTTCCTGTTATTGTCAACATGGTCCATGGTCACAACCGAATTATCGTAACGTTTTCTTTTTCTTCGTAAATTTCATTTAGCAATCTAGCTTCAGTGTTAATAATATTTGGGGTTTTACGTGCCAAAACCACTTTCTGATTATGAGGCACGCCGTAGTGGAGGACTCCGGAAATTTTGACCAACTGGGGTTCTTTAACATGCACCTAAATCTAAGCACAAGGGTGTTTTCGCATTTCGCCCCCATCGAAATGCGGCCGCCGTGGCCGGGATTCGATCCCGCGACCTCGTGCTCAGCAGCCCAACACCATAGCCACTGAGCAACCACGGCGGGTAGCTTCAGTGCTCTTTAAAAAAAAAGTTCTCGTGAATATGTCGAAAAATACAAGGCATTAAAAGATAGAGGCAACAAATAGTTAGTTGTAATGAAATCCGATTTTACAAATAATGTCACGTGGTAGTGAGGTATAAGAACTCAGTAGCAATACTGTGAAAGACGAAAGCAACTTTTATTGGGCGAACCTGTGCCCACAAAAACAGGCTACAGTTAAAGAACGGCGACAACGGCGAACCCAGTCGGCTATGGTCAAAATCTGATCAGCGGGTCAAACGCGTCGGCTTTTATGCATCAGTCGTCGAATGTTCCAGAGCAATCGCTGGGACCCGCGTGTCTTCCACAAAGTTCTACACTATTCGCGTCGCGCGTACATGCAATCATATTACACAAGGTTCGGTGACAGACTGCGAATGGAACCATCGATAACATTCAAGAAACTTCTTATACATGGAGGCGCGTCCTGCGCTGTGCGATAACATTTGTTAGGTGGTGAAACGTGCTCACCCGACAAAGATAAACATGTACACGTGTCAATACTATACTATTTGGCGTTTTACGTGCCAAAACCACTTTCTGATTATGAGGCACGCCGTAGTGGAGGACTCCGGAAATTTTGACCACCTGGGGTTCTTTAACGTGCACCTAAATCTAAGCACACGGGTGTTTTCGCATTTCGCCCCCATCGAAATGCGGCCGCCGTGGCCGGGATTCGATCCCGCGACCTCGTGCTCAGCAGCCCAACACCATACACGTGTCAATACCCCCTCTTAAAGAGCATCGACCCGATGCTGCAAACAAACGAAAGTAATAAACAAAAACACCCATAGCAAAGAAACAACAAACTAAGGAAGTTCGTCCGCGTGCGTAAAAGGTCTTAACACGCACCACGTGGGCAACTTTAGATCGTGCGCGGCGCCGCTGTGAATGCGAAATGCCGTCTGGCACGATCTCATAGTCCATTGCGCCAATACGTCTAATGATCTTGTACGGTCCGAAAGAGCAACGCAATAGTTTCTCACTGAGTCCTCGTCGCCGTATAGGGGTCCAAACCCAAACACGGTCGCCGGGCTGGTACTCGACGTAGCGTCGTAGGAGGTTGTATTGTTCTCGCTGGGACCCGCGTGTCTTCCACAAAGTTCTACACTATTCGCGTCGCGCATACATGCAATCAGATTACTCAAGGTTTGGTGACAGACTGCGAATGGAACCATCGATAACATTCCAGAAAACTTCTTTTACATGCAGGGGCGTCCTGCGCTGTGCGATAACCTTTGTTAGGTGGTGAAACGTGGTCACCCGATAAAGATAAACATGTACACGTGTCAGTATCTTGCTGACGCCGTACGGCACGCTCGCAAAATTTCCCTTGTTAAGTGTTATAAAAGACGGCCTGAGTTCTGCGTAAGACAGCTTAAAGCAACGTGATGCCAAACTTAACTACGGTACACGAAAGAAGTAACGAATTCGTGGCTCATTGGCCTTCAGGATGCGGCTTAGATCCGGGAGTTGAGATGCCGACAGCACCAACAGCGGCCGCATGTGGTTTCATGCTGAGTCCCTTGTTTTTGTACACTCTTTCGAAGCACAATGTGCGCCTCTCATATAAGCTTGTCACGTTGCCGCCATCACCGTGATTAAATCAATCGCGTTATTGAAAATGAGCTATCGGAAAGCAGCCGAGGGACAACGATAAGAATTAGTAATGTCGTTTTTCTCAACAAAGCGGAGTCTACCGATGGATTGCACAGATAGGGAGAAATTGTTCATGCGCATATGAAAGACAGAGCTAATTAGTCAGAATGCCCCGTGTCTTCAGGGGGTCGGCTTAGCTTCTACGCCTTGACAGTAGCCTAAACATATAATTTTTATTTTGCTTCGGGTAATTTTTACTGAACTGGTGGTGAACGAACTGTGACAGAGCGCGGATTTACATTGTAATACATAGATTACAACCCCACACGTCTGTAAGAAAGAAAAAAGCCAGCAAGTGACATCTTGCTGAGTTTCCAACTTTTTTTTTTCTTAATGAAAGCAGATGAGGACATTGATACGTCAGAACCATGGACAAGGACAGTTTCTGCTAAGCACCGCGACGCTATTTCCTGCGCAACTGCATGGGGCGCAGTCCTGCGCTGACTAAGCGCAGACAATAATATGCAAATCCCTCATATTGTACCCCAAAAATGAATTGCAGAAATTGAAGAGCATTGTGCTCTGCTTGGAGGCGCCAGATGTGCGTTGAGCCATGACACGCCAAAAAATAAAAGCACATTTTCCGTGCCCTTTATAGGCGTATCGATCAGTAGCTCCCCAGTGTTCGTCTGGATCCGTGGTTTTTCCCAGCAAGAGCCACCACCCTCAGCTTCAAGACATGCCACTCCACGACATGGTCGGTTGCGTAACTTGCAGCTCTTCGCGCAGTATTTCGTCTCGTCAGCCAAAAACCTCGAAGATGGTCGATATTGAGCGACTCGAAGGCACCACTGCAGTCTTTGCTATCAGCCTTGCGGCGCAGGCCATTCGAAGTGATATTCGAGATTACAGAACTGATCTATACCTCGGCTCAGAAAGTACACCCTCTAACATTTCAGTTGCTTCGAATTCACTGCGGCGTCATAGGTAATGAACATGTCGATAATGCTGCTCGGTAGACTCTTCAAGGCAGCAAAGAAGAGTCTATACTTTTATCAAGGACATATGCCACTAGAAAACTTGGAATGCTCACACGGGATATCATGTTCTCCATGCGGAGCACCCCAAGTTTTTAAGGCAACCAGCTGCACCACTTCAACTTCTCTCCGCCTTCGCATCGCAGCTAGACTCTGCTGACGCGAGGCTTTCGTGCCTTGTCAAATATGGCTTGGAATGGCTTTCGTTAATTCTTTTGATTTCCGAATCGGATAGGCCGACATAGCCTTGCGTGGTGACTGTGGTAGCGAGGAGACCCTTCAACGCGTTTTGTGTGGCTGTCTTCGCTAGAATTAACAGAGACGATCGCTCGCAATCGCAATAGCATGCTTTGATCAAATACCGTTAACACAGGAAATCATTTTAGAATCGCCGAACTCACAAGCCATTGCAGCAGAGGGCGTCGGGGGCACTGGTAAGTTCTTAAGGTCAACAGACCTGCACAAGTGGTTTTGGCCTGAACTGATGTTTGTAGTGCTACACATTTTAAAGTGTGGTTATAGTATGCGGTGAAAGTGACTGGCTGTGATTGTGTATACGTGCTCTCTTGCTCTCTCTCCCTACTTTCTTATCTCCTTCCACTTTCCCATCCGCAGTGTAGAGTAGCAAACCGGATTTTTCTTCCTGGTTAACCTCCCTGCCTCTCACCTTTCTTCACTCTCTCTCTCTCTCTCTCTCTCTCTCTCTCTCTCTCTCTCTCTCTCTCTCTGTCTATCTATCTACCTATAGCCATTGTTACTGGGCACAAAGAAGGTGACGGTATTCATTAGCGACCGCAGTGTTGCTCTTTTCTTACAAGGAGCCGTGCGAATGAACCAGTTGGTTTTCCCATTTTCTGTCCTCGAAGACAGCGTCCTTTTAGAGCCCTGTGTGTCCTGGTGTGCGTTTTAAGATGCATTGAGTAATAGCAGAGAGCTGACCTAACGGATGAAGTGAGAGCTTCAACAGAAACGGTGATTCTATGGTGCCCTTGAAACAACATTTAGGCGGCTGAAGACTAATGGCATGGCCGAGTTTAGAATTGCAAGCGTCTCTGCCGAGGTGGCCGAGTACGTGCCTATCGTCTATCCCCATTCTCGCACTTAATGGAACTCATGAGTCGTAACGATGTTCTCTTGGGGTGCGCCGACAGAAATTTCAGTATTTTGAATAATCGCTTATGTATTGAGCGCCCGTCAACTACCTATATGATTGAACCGTTTCCTCCCAAACTGGTAACCGTTGGTCTCTTTTAGTGTTCAGATTTGGTTCGGGCTTGGGCACGCTCTCGGTATATCGGTTCGGGTCCAGGTTCCGTTCCGGCTGGAATACCATTTCGGGTAGGGTTTTCGGTTCGAATTCAGTTCACCACCCTGTTCTCTCTCTCTCTCTCTCTCTCTTTAATATTCTAGAAATTCCCTCGTGCTGCTAAATAGGGAATCGCGTGATGTGTTCTAGGTACTCCCGTCACAGATATCCTTTTTTGTTCGTCTGTACCTGACACGTACATTGTATCTGCAACTTTAAAGTGCAGCTGTAGTATACGTCTAATCACATTAATGCTTTATCTTTCCTTTTTTTCCCGCCTATCGCGAGAATCTGTTTGGCGAACACGTTCTCAGCTGCACAATGGCTTGAATCAATATATGATTGATTGATTGATTGATTGATTGATTGATTGATTGATTGATTGATTGATTGATTGATTGATATCTTAAACGCGTGCAAGCATCTGGTACCTTTTAAGCATTTTCAATTATTGTCTCTGAATGCCCTCTGATCTTGTGCTAAAAACCTGCAAGTTGTGGTCCTCAATGACGCAATCGTTTACGTATTCATGCAACTATGCTGATGAATAATTATCACGGATGCAAGAAAGTGCTGGCGGAGTTGCTACTTCGCACCAATATACACAGAGTTTCCTACAAGCATTTCTAGAGAAAGCACCAGATCTGCTATTGTTTGGTTAGAGCGGGTAGCTAAACATTGCAGGTATTTGTCTAATCTTCGTGGTTGTAGAATCCGATGGTCTTGTAACTTTATTTTTTTGCTCCTTATCCTTCTTAATTGGCAGGCAATCGAAGACTTGTACGCGCAGAAATGTCATAAGCATCGGAGCACATGCGTAATCATTGCAATATTATACCGCATTACTTTGTTAAAAATTATCAATTCACGAAGTCACAAAGCCGCTTGAAGCCCCAGAACAATGACGTTGAAGCAAATACACATGTAATTTCCATCATTTTTGTGCTGATTGAACGGCCCCACCTACAGCTTCCGTAGACACTACTGCCAGAATTCCTCCCAGTAATTTTTTTTTCTAAGCTCCACATCATGAGCACTCCGCTGTAACTAGAAGGTTCCCCGCAATAGCTCCGAACCTTGAAAATTGTAGCTTGTTATGAGCCTGGCCCAGAACCACTAAAAAAAATTCGGAAGACGCACCTAAGACTGCTTACCTGTGGGAATGCGAATGCATTATACCGATTGTACACCTCGGAACGCCCTGAACGCGCCCATTGGCTGCACCATGACGTTCCCAATGAAGCACGCACTAGGCACAGCTTTAGTCAGCCAGACCCGCCATGGTTGCTCAGTGGCTATGGTGTTCGCTGCTGAGCACGAGGTCGCGGGATCGAAACCCTGGCCCCGGCGGCCGCATTTCGATGGGGGCGAAATGCGAAAACACCCGTGTACTTAGATTTAGGTGCATGTTAAAGAACCACAGGTGGTCGAAATTTCCGGAGTCCTCCACTACGGCGTGCCTCATAATCAGAAAGTGGCTTTGGCACGTAGAACCTCATAGTCTAATTTAGTTAATTTTAGTCAGCCAGAACCGTGGAGCCACCGTGGCGGCGGGAAAGTGTGCTCCTCTTGCACCCCGTAGGCTGGCGTTCGATTCCCACCTAGACCAAAATTTACCTGATTTCCTTTTCGAAGCCATTAATTTACTTTGTTTACAGGAACTTCCCTGAGAAACTTGACGTCAACCCAAGCATTTGCGACGTGTTTTTACTCTCTGAGCCGTCGGCCATTTTTGGTACCATCAGTCGGTCACGCCGCCGACAACAATATATTTTCGCGTGATGGGGCATATAATGCTTTCACATTAAATAGTTTGACAACCAGTCATTCTGCATTCAAAATCGCATCCTTATCGCGAATGGCATGCTTGTTGTGGTAGGCAAACTTCCGGAGCCAGTGACGCACCGATTGTGATATCGCAGGGTGTGTGCCAGCAAGCGATGGTACAGAGACTAGAGTTTCCAATCAGTCGAAGCAACTCACTCTAATCCAGAGAAGTAAGGGGTTGAAAAAACATTAAAAATTTTGGGGGAGAAACTTCTTTTTCCGTTTTTTTTTTCAACCAGGATAAACTGGGGAAAAGACAGATCTTCCCCGCAGAATTCTGTTACGATGCGACTCCTTTCGACGTATCTAAAAGTTTCTTTTTAAAAGGCTGTTGTCCACGCCGTCATGAAGAACAGGCTCAAGAACAACACATGGAAGAGGAACAGGCTCCCATAATACATGTAATCAGCGGCCGTGGGGAGTTTTGTGTGCGGCCCATTCACATCTCTGCTAATCTCCTAGACCCAAGGTATCGTGGCAAGAACCTTGGTGACGCGCAGATTATGGTCACCTTTGGCTGGATTTCCCAACAGGCAGAGCACCTCTCACTGGCACTTGGGAAAATTCTGTGTAACGCCGCAGAATATGGAATCTGCAAGGAAATTTGCTCAAAAGAAGGAGTTTGGGTGTCTGCGAAGCATCTGGATCCATCCACGTGGGGGCAAGGATTTTGCTTCAACCAACCGTTCAGCCCCCTCGCTTGTCGCGTTCTGCAGATTCCCCTTCAATTCTGCGGCACGTGAAAGAAACTGGTCCGAGTTTAGAAATGTGCACACCAAGCTACGCAACAGGCTCGCAGGGTATCGAGTGCAAGAGCTTGTGTACGTGCACTCGAACCTCAATATCCGGAAGGCTTCGTCCGCTGCACATCGAGGCGTTGACGCGTCAAGCGGAAATGAATCGCATACAGATTGATACAGATCTTGGTGCTTTGTTGTGAAAGCTATCCCTTGACCTGAAATCGTGCCTAGGGTTTGAACCCGGGAGTTCTGCTGGGACTTCGTGATGCAATAATGTAACACTAATATTCTTTTCATGGTTAAAGAAATAAACTTTACTAGGGAGTTCTTGAGGACTAGTTGGTTTCTACTTGGAGGAAGGTTAAAACTACTCGAAATGAAAACGAGGACAAGCGTTGTGTTCTGTTCCTTTCGCTTGTCCCCGTTTTTCTTTTTCGCGCAGTTTTAACCTATCTTAAAGAAACAAAGTTGACAGGTTTTTCATAGCTCTGTACTTAAAGAAAGAGCCGTTGGAATGCGAAAGTAAAGGTGAATTTGCCCCTTCACATAAGTACGTGGTGAGGTAACGCCTAAAACCCAAAACCAGTTGAGAGCACTCGGAACCAGCACTATGAACAAATGAAGCACCTATTTAGAGCAGCACACAAAACACACATCTATAGAAAAAAAGAAGTGAGATCGGCACTTTCAGTCAATCTATCCTTTGTGCGCTGCGTTGCAACCCGCTCGGTTTGCTTCGTGAACAAATTATCTACAAGGGTTCGTGTGCGTCTATGCAAAAGCTCGAATGTCATAACTACACGGAAACTGGTTGGCTAGCTACATCCCCTTCCTTCTTGTGTAAATTCCCTGAAATTATTTTATATACAGCGCAAGGTGGTCGTTTTACGGCTATCATATTCGCACAAATTGTGCCCGCGGCGTCGGAACAAAAGTCATGACATAAGGAATACAACCTTTACATTTCTGGCTTTGACCTTCGTTTTGTATTTTATTCCGTTTTTCTTTATTTCACGACTCTAACGGAATTGAGTTTACCCGTACTCCATTCGTCTTTTTATTTTTATAGTGTATGTCATTAAAAAGTTAAATCCTGGGGTCTTCCGTGCAAAAACCACAGTCTGATTATGAGGCACGCCGCAGCGGAGGATTAATGTTGGCCCCCCCGGGGTTCTTTCACGCGCACCCAGTGCATGGTACACGGCCGTTTATACACTCGCCTCCGTCGACATGCGACCGCCGCAGTGGTAGTCTGACGCCCGACCTCCAGCTCAGCAACGCAGCACAGCGCCACAGCCACTAGGTTGTCATAGCGGGTAGTGAATACCAGGTGTTTCGGCGAAGACGAAATCATATTTAAATATCGCCGATGGCAGATAACACAGTTCTAGTATTTGAACTGGTCTACTCGAAGAGTCAAACACTGCTTGCGCGACAAATCGAAATAGATGGTTGACTAATTAGCAAAAATAACAAATTAAGTTATAACTAATTACCTTACGTCACATATTGCAGTTTAGCAAATTGTAGCCGGTGAGATTGGAAGGCATATCCACTTGAAAATAATTCAGGGTATGACATAATCCTCGGCATATGCGCCATCAAAATTGTTGTAAGAAGGCAGTGTCGCTCCACTTCTTTCATTTTTTATCAAAATGCCATTTTATGAACCGAAGCACATGAGTGACTGAACTGCTGATGTGTATCTTCGCAAAGTTTATCTATTATTGTCTAGAAACTATTCTTATCCTGAGAATTCGTCCCAACTGTATTCACCTTATCAACTCGCTGGCTACAATTTCCAAATTACAATATGTGCTGTAAAGAATTAGAAACATCATTAGATATTTTTGTTAATTAATCAATTTTTCATTATCATTTATCGAACAAATAGTCTCCGCCTGCTTGGGCAATCCAGCTCAAGGATAATAATTGTGATATACCTGCCGCAGGTGATCTTTAAAAATTAACTGATATATTCGCAGAAACGTCCGGGATGTTTATCTTTGCAATACAAAATAAAATAATGTGCCCCGACAGGCTTTGTATAAACAGTTCAGCATAATGGAACCCAACATTTTTACAGAACGTGCACGTCGCAGACGTATTCCTGAAAAAACAATAGCTAAGAATGGTTAAGGCATAGTGGCTAATGGGAAAGAAAAATGACTTCAGACGCCTCTCTGCGTTTACGTACATCCGAATTCACTTCCTCCTGTCGCTATTCCGTACCTGCAGTCCTCAATGGAAGGTAGGGTATTACATTCACAATACTAAACCAACGCGGAGCAGGAGCCTTCATGTAATAAGTAAGCGGACATGACTGGCGCTGGGATTTTCAACGATCTGTTATTCCGCGCACTCAACGCAGGAAGCTTGGCCGAGCTGGACAACGCGGTGGGTGCCATCGTGGAGGCACTCTACAAGGGCGGCCTGCTGAACAACACGGTGATCGCCTTCTCAACGGACAACGGTGGGGCGCCCGTGGGATTTTCGCGCAACACGTCGCCCAATTGGCCCCTGCGCGGCTCCAAGGGCACTGTGGCCGAGGGCGGCGTGCGAGGCCCGGGCTTCCTCTGGACGCCCCGGCTGGCCACACGCGCAAAGGCCACCAAGCAGCTCTTCCACATCACCGACTGGCTGCCTACATTTTACGCAGCGGCGGGTGGGCAAGCTTGTGACGTCAAGCGAATGTGGTATAGGTCACGTACGCCAGAACTAGGGTCTAACCAAGATGCATTGCTCTACAAAGTTTTCTTTAGCTTTTGACCTGTGTTTTCAGCGTCTTACTTTTGCTTGTGAGCCTTGCGTCAAATCCCGCAGCCGCGTAATAACGTTTGCGCTGTCGGTCGGCAGGAGGCAATATGAAGAACGTGCCCCAAATCGACGGCGTAAACCAGTGGCAGTCGCTAACGCTGGGAGCACCGTGGCCTCGTAAGGAGGTGCTTTACAACATCGACCCGGTGTGGGGTCAGTCGGCCATACGCGGCGAGCGCTTCAAGATCATGGAGGACCACAACAACACGATGTTCCCCAACTACGAATGGTACGACCCAGTCGGTGGCATGGCCCCCGACCACTGGAACACGCTTCACGAAGCGAGGCAGGCTTGCCTCGCGGCTCAGGTACGCCGCACCTTCGATGAGGAGGAGTTCGTTATATAGGAAAAGCGCCCGCTGTTTGGGAAATTCAGAGACCGGTAGAGGGGTCTTCACGCAAACAGGTCTTCACGCAGTCCAGTAAGACTGCAAATGCACGAACTCATACAACCACGGAAAGCTGAGCAAGTCTGCAGGTATTCATGGTGTGGTTAGTGTAGTCGTACAAAACAAGGACTGAAGAAGAACAAAAAGGACAATACGAACATGCCGTTTGCGTTTTGTACGTCCGTTTTTCGGTACCAGAAACTGCGATTGACTACTGCCCCGCCACTCCGTTCCTGCAAGCACCAAGCAATTACAACGGCTCTGATGAGCGTTTTTACTTGAGGCATTTAAGCTGTAGTGTATGAATTATCGCTATGCTTCGTGGCACCTTCATGGTGTGATCCAGGGAGCCCTCCAAGTACTGCCACCATTCTTTCTTGTTTTGAACATCATGTGCATATGAGCTCGTCATTGACGTTGACAATGGGCTGCTGTTATGTGAGCGTCGAACCACGAAGCTGTAAAATAAGTGAAGCGCATTACTCGTGCAATTGTAAAGGCTGCTCGGCCAAAACCTCCTTTAGAAGTGCAAGACCACGACCACTATGGTGTCCTCACGCAACTTTCGACTATGCCCATAATCACTAAAACAGCAATATGACAAAAAAATCATTTCTCCAATTAATAATCTTTAGAAACCATTAAATATTTTGTCGCTATAGTTGAGGTAGAGAGAGGCATTTCCTTGCCTCCCGAATTATTCAGGAAGTTTGGGGCTAATCTACCATATACATAGCCGAAGCGTCTAAAACTCCAGACGTAACCATGCATACAGTCATTTTCTTCGAAACACACTCAGAAATTATTTGCTAAAGTATGCTGACAAGTTATTCACCGAGAGCATGACTCCCCTTTAAGCGAACATGTTTCTGCTTTGAGGTGTGTGCCTAAATGTTTAGAGTACGTTATTAAATAATGTATTTCGCCACAGGGACTGAGGACTTCTTCCTAAAGGTTTCTGCCAAGCACTGAATTTTTTCTAACTAAGACTTCATAATTGCTCGCCTTCATTCCGTACATGGGACATGCGCCCTAACATGAATAATTGCAGAGTTAGTGTGTGAAACACTATTAATTATTTGTCTCACCAAGTTGATGTGACAGACTTGCACTACCTCGCATAGGATATTTCTGACAAGGATGTTTCCACAAAGAGGGATCACATGGCGTATTTTAGTATGTAGCAGTTCTTGCATAAAGCAACCACTACAGTTAGTCCCGGAGTCCTGAATAGCAGAACAATCTGAGTGGCTACTGCAAAGGCTTGCGTCTTGACGTTACTGCGCCCGCGCTTTCCCGTGCAGGTGTTGTCCTGCTTCCACGGGAAGACCTTAGAGACACCCAAGGAGCTGCCAGATGCAGTGCTGACTGAAATTATGATACAGGGAGGACAATACTGTCACCCATCTATGGGACCCTGCATGTATGACCTCGAGAACGACCCGTGGGAGAGGGTCAACATTTACCGCCCTGACCACCCCGTAAGCGAGCCTGCGGCTTTCGTGCACTCATTCTTAAGAGGAACCTTTAGTACACTCATTTCCCTATTCAAGTACGTGTTACGTGGAGAATTTCTTAAGACGTGCTTGAAGTGCTTGAAAAAGAAAACAATCTAAACAACTTCAAGCATACATTGTTGAACACCGCCGTAACAAAATGATGGTTAAGATACCAACGTCAGCACTACACTATATGACTATGCCGGTATTGAGACCTTTGCAAACGTAGTTGATACTATCAATTTACCTGCGGCGGTGGGTTAGCGGCTATGGTGTTACGCTGCTAAGCACGAGAGTGTGGAATCAAATCCCGGTCGCGGCGGCCGCATTTCGATGGGGACGAAATGCAGAAAGGACCGTGTCCCGCGCATTGAGGGCACAGTAAAGATCTTCTAGTGGTCAAAATTAAGCCGGAGTCCCCACTACGACGTGCCTCGTAATGAAACCATGGTTCTGTCACGTAAAACCTCCGAATTCATTCATTAAATGCTATGAATTTGTCCGGTTTAAATGCTCTTTGAATTGCTGTTTATACAAACACGATATTTGTTCCCATTTTGGAACCATGTAGCTATGTTGTGGCGAATTAGGTGACGCGCCAAAACTAGCACTTCACTTTTGTTAAATTTTTTCATATTAATTTGTTTTTTGTAGGCAGAAATTCGGCGCCTAGATCACAATGCACAATGCACAATGCACGAGACTGACGTATTGGCAGCGTCGCGGTAAAAGCTTGTCCTCCCTGCGTGGAGAGAGCCTAACCGACTCTGCAGGCATTTTCACTAAAGTTGTTCTCTCTCTCATAATCAGTTTCATTAAACTCGGTTCCACAGCTGCCTAATAAGAACGGCGCATTTTTCGTGCACTTGAATGGGGGGGGGGGGGGGGGGCAGGAGTTCAAATGTCTTCTTAATCTTAAGCGCAGCTGTCGAGCTCCTAGCTGTCGTATCTTAATGCTGCTTAGACGTACCCACCATCCCCTACACTACGCTGTCAGCGACTCTCTTATCTCCTAAATTTGTGGTGTAGACGGATATTCGAATTTTCGAACACGCATTCACTGCTTAACATCTCGAAACGAAACGTTACTCTCGAAAATATTGTTTTATATTTGTTCAAGTATGTCGGCTCCCTACGACTACAAGGTTCCGCCTGTCCTGAAAAGTACCCATGCTTTTATCCCACCGGCTGCTTCAAATGGTCGTTGAGGTAGACAAGAGTGAAGTTTCGCTTTATTTGCCAGTGACCAAGAATGACGTGCTTCTGATGAGTAGTGCGTCAAAAAGCAATCGCATCTTTATTTGTCCCATTTCCTCTTCACGTTTTTTTTTCTGCTTACAGAAAACAGGAAAAACATAAAGCTTTCTCGATCCGATATTTGAAGCCCAGATTTTTAGAATATCCTGTTCAATAATCCCGGGGTCCAATTCGCAAAACTTTCATTTCGCACCTGCTCTATGACTTTAGGCGGCCGCATTCGCCAAAATTAAGTCCATCATCACGATCGTGCTGGCATCTCCTCTTACAAACAACTAAAGCGTTACAACTTTTTTTATTAATACGGGTGTAGAAATTATTCGAACACTTAGGCCAAATGAAGTTTGCAATTTTTAGTCTTTGCTTGCCAAGTATCATATTCTCAATTTCGTTCTCGCTTCGATTTGCCCTCGTCTTCGTTTTCCATACACGGAAGTGGTATAACCATCGTGCGACAAAAGAGACGCTGCCATACGTGAAACAAATATATACCGAACGTTCTTGCGTCGAAGAACCGCTGAATTTTATGTCCCTACATATGGAGACTCATTTCTTTCTCCTATCTAACAGCAGCCACTTTATATTCATTCAAGCATTCGGCTAAAAGCACTCTCTGGGTATGGAAATGTTTCAATGTACGCAGCAGTGGCCCCTCAAAAAAAAAAAGAAAGAAAAAGGTGTGATCACTTTAGAGGCTAATGTGAGTTTACAGCGCACCCTGGTACATATTACGACGTCTCGACTCTGCCGCTGCTGCTGTCCTTGCCGTGATTAAAACGCAAGAGGCAAAATGGTTATCATCTTCACGCAGGACCAGGACAACATTGAGGGAGCACGTGATTCGTTCTGTGTGCTCTTCATACAGTTGACGTCTTCAGCTCCTGGTTACGTCAGCCATTTTCATTTTTCCTGGCATGTTACGTCTAAATCAGGAATACCTGAAAAAAAAAGAAACTATTATTCCAGTTCAAATTGCATCCGGAAGGAAACCGCGACGTCGTGTTTGAGTTTTGCCGTTGAATTCTCTCCCGTCTGTCTTCATAAGAGATTGGAAGGAGTCCATTTCCTTTCCTATAGACCCTGCTCTACGATTTCACTCTGCAGTAAGCCGGTGAACCCTTCTAGCCGTAGTTTTCTTTTTTTTCCCTTTGTTTTGTTTCGATTGCTGCCCATCAGAAAGCTCAGAAGTGCGGTTCTGAAAAACAAAAACGCATTCTTTATTTGACATTTCTTCTGGATTTCAGTATATATAGAAGCATCAAGTGCAGGTTTAATATTTTTTGAAGTACTGGAAGCAAACGCTGGCTGCATTACAAAAGTGCACTAAAATGTCATCGTATTTAATCGTAGTGAGGCGCGCTGTGAAATGGTGGTTCGGCCTCGGTAGAGAAGCCGCTACGAAAAGCGGCAGCAGAGCAGCGTCACCTGCATAGCGCTAACTGCTTGCGCTGTGCAGCTGCAGCAAAATCTAGGCGATTGTATTAAAACGACGCTCGTAACTTTTGTACGTTGCCCAACAGTGCAAAGTATAGGGTGCGCATGTCTTCGTCACTTCTGAAGCACAGAACAGACGGCTTGTCTTGTTATAAGAGTAACTGAATGAGTGGGTAACCAAAGGAAGTATGATAGAGGGTAGCAGAGAACCAGAGGTTGAGACGAGATAATAATGAAAGTTATGGCGTTTTTTCGAATGACGCATGACATGAATAATTTTATATCTTAGGCATAAGATATAAGGGAGGGAGGGAGGGAGGGAGGGAGGGAGGGAGGGAGGGAGGGAGGGAGAGAGGGACGGACTACCATAACACTTGATTTTCTAACACTAAATTTCAAACCTAAATTGTTGCCATCCTGTCCACACATATTAGCCAGACGTTGCAAATTGATTTGCTTGTTAGCTAGCAACACAATGTCGTCCGCATAAAATAAACCTGGAAGCTGCTGATCTACTACTGCACCCGCCTTTTTGTATCAGAGATTAAACCCGATATTACTTCCTTCTAGCACCCTTTCCTTCCTCACCATGTACATCATAAACAGCAGTGGGGATAAAGGGCACCCCTGCCTCAGTCCCTTGTTGATATCAACTTTCTCCTCGCTCCTCATCCCTTCCCATTCAACGCAAGCTGTATTTTATAGGTAAATATCTCTCAAAAACTGTAGACAATCGTCACCTAAACCTTTCCCTTCCAGAATATTCCACAAAATGTTGCGGTCGACGTAGTCATAGGCTCCTGCAATGTCTAAAAAGGCCACATATAACGGTCTGCTTTCTACTTTTGATATTTCAATACACTGAGTAAGAACAAATAAGTTATCATCTAAACGCCTACCTATTCTAAAGCCATTTTGAAGTTCTCCCAGAATGCCATTATTCTCTGCCCATGCTAGCAGCTTTAACTTGATTGCCTGCATTGCTAGCCTGTATATTACCGATGTAATTATCAACGGTCTATACTAGTGAATTCTATCTTTCTCCCTCTTACCTTTATAAATTAAATTCATTCTACTTTGTCGCTAACTGTCTGGTATTCGTTTATCTTTTAAAGTTTTTTCCCCTGCTTTCACCAGAGCTTCCTTACTTTTTGGTCCTAGTCATTAATCAGCCTAACGGGAACCACGTCTAGCCCTGTGGCTGTGCGCTTAGGAATTTTCTCTACGGCTTTCTTCCAGTTATCAGCACCAGCTCCTTTTCCACCTTGGTCTCTTTCATGCTCTTTTTTTCTTCAAATTCAACATCGTCATTGCCTCGGAAAGATTCGGCTGCTAATTTTCGGATGTAGTTTATTGCCACTTCTCCTTCCAATCTGTTTCCATCGTCGTCTAGGATATGTTGTTGTACTGTTGTTGACTTCCTGCCTAATAATTTTATTTGGTTCCAAAATATGCTGGGTGCGGCCTTTTTTTTTTCTCACGTATTTCAGACAACCAACGTTCCCTTTCACCTTTTATCTTTGCTTTCACCAGTATTTGAACCATAGACTTTTTCCCTCGGTATATTTCCCATTGGCTGGCAACTTCGTCCTGCGGCAACTGCGCCTTCCTTGCCTGCCTGTGCCCTCAGGATGATTTCTGTCGTTCGGCGATCACTTCTCGTATGTCCCTGTTTCACCAGCTTTTCCGTTTCATCTTTCCTTTCCAAAGAACATGCTGTTTCTCTTTCCGTATTTCTGTCGTTATTACACTTAGAAGCTCACTATATTCCCGCTCTTTATTTGGCCATTTGCCTAGTTCTTCCTCGAATCTAGTGACTATATTTGTTATTTGTTCAGCGTTCAAATTTGGACTGGCAATTTTGCACTACTTGCTCTCTTTCCTAATTACATATTCCATTTTCAAAATGATGCATTTATGGTCACTCCCTATGCTGCTATACCCGTCCTTATCAATGACCATTTCTCTCAACTTATGCTTCTATCATCAGACAGTAATGAATGGTTGATTGCCGGTTTCCCACTTCCCACGTGATCTGCCCTTCACACTTAGGCCCTGTATTCACGATAACGAGGTTATGTTGCTCACAAAGGTGTTGTTTCTTCCAGTTGAAATTTGTCAGCACCAGCTCCTTTTCCGCCTTGGTCTAACTGACTTCCCGTTGTTGTCAGTATAAATTTGCTATAGGGCTTGGTGTCCCAAACCATATAGCGGCGCCCCTCGGAAGATAGCCAAAACACATGGAAGTTGTCGACGCGCTCTCAGTACGGCGAGACGCCGCCGTTCGCACGCCTCTCATAATATTCTTACACCGTTGATGTCATGAGGCAATGCGCAGGCAAAATGTGGGGTTAGCTGGCACAAGATAGCTGAAGATCGCTGGGAGAGGCCTCGTCCTACAGTGGACATTAAATGGGCCGATGGAAATGATGACAACGTAATACATATGGACAAGCAAGCTAGCGTGCGCAGCTATTGAAGTCACAACATTTCCTCCAGGAAAACTTCTCCTAAGGTAATTATTCGGAGAAACCTGTTTCGTTTTAATTTGAGATCATGATGAACAGTTAAATTTCAACACGGTATAATATCGCAGAAAAATAGCTAATTAAGGATGGCGTCAAGGCTAAGCGGCTAAATACATTCATATAGATGATGTCCTGCAGCACCGCGAACAATATCGCACAATGGAAACTCAGGCACGAATTATAGGAGCTTCATTACCTTATCCTCGTGTGTTTTTCTCTCTGAGTGGCGACCACGCATTACTGCAGAGCTAACACTAAACGTCCTAGAGCATAAACGATTGTACGCTATGAAAAATTCACCATGGTGGATCAATATTTATACTATACATGTTTATCAATCCAATTTTCGAAGAATCCTTGTGGAGAGTTCCGCGCCGAGCCATTTGAGCATTAATAAAAGTACCTCCATTGTTCATGATTAAATGGCACGAGAATACACGGCACAAGAAGAGATGAAACATACTTGGGATGCGTCTTTTCGGGTGGTTTATTCGTGCAATATACTGGGTAGTTCAACAAGGCATTATTACTTTGGGAAATTACCGGGAAGGTTGAGGGAAAGCGCGCAAGATAGAGCGCTTTCATTAGGCCGTGTCTTAGATGCAAAAATAACATGGGTAGTGTAATGACTAGTCTGAGTGGCTACTATCACAGAAAATGCAGGCAATGGAATTTCGCCGACCTTTTCTTATTGCTGTCGTTCAGAGCCCATACGAGAAGCGTGTTTTGGCAAAGTGTGCACATCTATCTAACAAGAACGTTGGCTTTTGCACAATGACGAACCCTAACTAAAGCTAAGCTTTCTTTGCAGGCTTTCCTAACCAGGACAGCTGGACGCTGCTGTTGTCTTTCGCAATAGGTCACACATAATATAAATTCGCTTATCTGCCCGATGGTATAAGAGCGAATCTCGGTCCGCCCGCACAGCTGTGCGATGCTCTAACCATTAGGCCACAATCTCACGTACATTCCCATCGTGCCAACGCGAACGAGCTCTTTGATACGATCGCCGCATGTGTGTCGCACTGCGCAACACAGGTACAACCGAGAAGATTCGGGCGTGCTAGTTCACGTCAATTTGCAGGAATGAAATGAGCAAATATTTGTGGCACTTAATCAACCGCTTAACGAGAGCTTCGCTTCACATTAATTTCGACATAGTCGTTGGATCTGCATAGCTTTAATGTGATTTCAGTTTGTTTCACCGGCACCTTGATGAGCAACTGTCGGTTTGCAACTTACAAAGGACATTATATAATGTTTGAATGCTTCCCGAGTCACAGCGGTACACGCGGATATACTACCTGTCAGATGAGTAGGACTTGTTGCTGGCCAAGTTGGTGCTCAATCGAGTTGGTGCTCGCGCTCAATCTGTCCTTTCGTATTCTTCCTTCCCATGTCTTTATTTTCCTTTTTTGGCGCAACAATGTATTCTTTAGATACCTGTCGGATGCACCTGCACAATCAGCCCACAATGGCGTCAGCTGCATAGCCATCTGAAGCAGTTCTTTGCTTTTATGCGTGATATATCATCGGACTTGTGGAATTTGGCCTACTTTACAAACGCATGCATTGATTCCCTAAATTCTAATTTACAGCTTTCACATTCGCCCAGCTCAGTGTCACGTTAATGGACCGTCCACCCTCGTCTGTTCGAGTGGTATTTACAAATGTATACTTTTTTTTCGCGTGGAAATGGCTGCTTGCTCACATTTTGAGTGGTGCAACGAAACTATCACACCCCTTTTGTGACGATCCTCGTTCTAACGAGCAAATAGCAACGCTCTCCTGATACACTCGACAACCGTCGTCCACTCTCAGAAATTAGGATTACCTTACACGCGTGTCCAGTGACATCATGAGTGGCTTAAGAGAACTGCATCGTTATACTTACAAGAGACAATATTTTGACGTTCTGCGTGCATGTGATAAAATTAGAGTGCTATACGGGCAACGTGTCAGTTTATAGGACTTTATAACAGTTTGACGGACCATGTGTGACAGCCCTCGCACGGACCTCCTCTGATTATAATTCCTTTTTCCTACTTTTTCCCTTTCTCTCAACTTTTGTATCATCTTCCTCCGTTTTCGGTACAAGGCAACCAACCTGAATGGTTGCTGGTTAACCTCCCCTGTGTTTACTTTTCCTTTTATCGATCCCTCTCACTTCGCCAACGGCGAACATTGCTGCGAACGGGAACTTCACTCACATAATGCCAAATAGGAAGGTGATTTCTCCAGTTGCTTGCAATTTGAGAGCGCCACCTTTTGTGACAGACGCCGCATGTCGGCATCGAGTGCAAGAGTCATTTAGAAAATGTCTTACTCTCAAATATCCAGCGTTGCAGAATTCAGCTTTCACTTCCGTTACTTTTCTTTTTCGCTATTAGGTTCTTTACTAACTTTCGTGCCTGGTTCAGGTTTCTTTAAGTGAAAAGAAATGGGGGGGGGGGGCGGGCTAGCATGCTTGAAGCACTTACGCTGACATCCGCTGACGCTCTTCTTTCGTCGTCTACCTGAGTTATTTGTTGCTTTCGCTCTAGCTTAGGCAGCCACTCTTCACTCCAAAAAGCTTCATATGCAGGGAAGGGTATTACCAGAGTTGTGAAGGAAAAGTTGATTCATGCAAGCCAATGAACAGACGCTTCATCATCATCATCATCATCATCATCATCATCATCATCAGCCTGGTTACGCCCACTGTAGGGCAAAGGCCTCTCCCATACTTCTCCAACTACCCCGGTCATGTACTAATTGTGGCCATGTTGTCCCTGCAAACTTCTTCATCTCATCCGCCTACCTAACTTTCTGCCGCCCCCTGCTACGCTTCCCTTCCCTTGGAATCCAGTTCGTAACCCTTGATGACCATCGGTTAACTTCCCTCCTCATTGTATGTCCTGCCCATGCCCCCGCCCCCCATTTCTTTTTCTTGATTTCAACTAAGATGTCATTAACTCGCGTTTATTCCCACACCCAATCTGCTCTTTTCTTATCCCTTAATGTTACACCCATCATTCTTCTTTCCATAGCTCATTGCGTCGTCTTCCTAATTTAGGCAGAACCCTTACTTCTAAGCCTCCAGGTTTCTGCTCCATGCATGAGTACTGGTAAGAGACAGCTGTTACATATTTTTCTTTTGAGGGATAGTGGCAACCTGCTGTTCATGATTTGAGAATGCCTGCCAAACGCACCCAAGCCCATTCTTATTCTTCTGATTATTTCAGTCTCATGATCCGGATCCGTGGTCACTACCTGCCCTAAATAGATGTATTCCCCTACCACTTCCAGTGCCTTGCTACCTATCGTAAACTGCTGTTCTCTTCCGAGACTGTTAAACGTTACTTTAATTTTCTGCAGATTAATATTAGACCCACCCTACTGCATTGCCTCTCCAAGTCAGGGAGCATGCATTATAATTGGTCCCCTGAGTTACTAAGCAAGGCAACATCATCAGCGAATCTCAAGTTACTAAGGTATTCTCCATTCACTCTTATCCCCAATTCTTCCCACTCCAGGTCTCTGAATACCTCCTGTAAACGCGTTGTAAATAGCATTGGAGAGATCGTATCTCCCTGCCTGACGCCTTTCTTTATTGGGATTTTGTTGCTTTCGTTATAGAGGGCTACGGTGGCTGTGGAGCCGTTATAGATATCTTTCAGTATTTTTACATATGGCTCGTCTACGCCCTGATTCCATAGTGCATCCATGACTGCTGAGGTTTCGACTGAATCAAACGCTTTTTCGTAATCAATGAAAGCTATATATAAGGGTTGGTTATATTCTGCACATTTCTCTATCACTTCATTGATAGTGTGAATATGGTCTATTGTTGAGTAGCCTTTACGGAAGCCTGCCTGGCCCTTTGGTTGACAGAAGTCTAAGATGTTCCTGATTCTATTTGCGATTACCTAAGTAAATACTTTGTAGGTAACGGACAGTAAGCTGATCGGTCTATAATTTTTCAAGTCTTTGGCGTCCCCTTTCTTATGGATTAGCAATATGTTAGCGTTCTTACAAGATTCCGGTATGCTCGATGTCATGAGGCATTGCGTATACAGGGTGGCCAGTTTTTCTAGAACAATCTGTCCACCATCTTTCAACAAATCTGCTTTTACCTGATCCTCCCCAGCTGCCTTCCCCCTTTGCATAGCTTCCAAGGCGTTCTTTACTTCTTCCGGCATTACTTGTGGTATTTCAAATTCCTCTAGACTATTCTCACTCACATTATCGTCGTGGGTGCTACTGGTACTGTATAAATCTCTATAGAACTCTTCGGCCACTTGAACTACCTCATCCATATTAGTAATGATATTGCCGGCTTTGTCTCTTAACGCACACATTTGATTCTTGCCTATTCCTAGTTTCTTCTTCACTGCTTTTAGGCTTCCTCTGTTCCTGAGAACATGTTCAACTCTATCCATATTATACTTCCTTATGACAGCTGTCTTACGCTTGTTGATTAACTTCGAAAGTTCTGCCAGTTCTATTCTAGCTGTAGGGTTAGATGCTTTCATACATTGGCGTTTCTTGTCTCCTGCGATAGCTTAGTGGTATCCTGTCTAACGGAGTTACCACCGACTTCTATGGCACACTCCTTAATGATGCCCATAAGATTGTCGTTCATTGCTTCAACACTCAGGTCCTCTTCCAGTGTTAATGCCGAATACCTGTTCTGTAGCTTGATCCTGAATTCCTCTAGTTTCCCTCTTACCGCTAACTCATTGATTGGCTTCTTATGTACCAGTTTCTTCCGTTCCCTCCTCAAGTCTAGGCTAATTCGAGTTCTTACCATCCTATGGTCACTGCTGCGCCCCTTGCCGAGCACGTCCACATCTTGTATGATGCCAGGGTAGCGCAGAGTATGAAGTCTATTTCATTTCTAGTCTCGTCATTCGGGCTCCTCCACGTACACTTTCGGTTATCCCGCTTGCGGAAAAAGGTATTCATTATCCGCATATTATTCCGTTCAGCAAACTCTACTAATAACTCTCCCCTGCTATTCCTAGAGCCTATGCCATATTCCCCCACTGACTTGTCTCCTGCCGGCTCCTTTCCTACCCTGGCATTGAAGTCGCCCATCAGTATAGTGTATTTTGTTTTGACTTTACCCATTGCCGATTCCACGTCTTCATAAAAGCTTTCGACTTCCTGGTCATCATGACTGCATGTTGGGGCATAGACTTGTACTACCTTCAATTTGTACCTCTTATTAAGTTTCACAACAAGACCTGCCACCCTCTTGTTAATGCTACAGAATTCCTGTATGTTACCAGCTATTTCCTTATTAATCAGGACTCCGACTCCTAGTTCTCGTCTCTCCGCTAAGCCCCGGTAGTACAGTACGTGCCCGCTTTTTAGCACTGTATATGCTTCTTTTGTCCTCCTTACCTCACTGAGCCCTATTATATCTCATTTACTACCCTCTAGTTCCTCCAATAACACTGCTAGACTCGCCTCAGTAGATAATGCTCTAACGTTAAACGTTGCCAGGTTCAGATTCCAACGGCGGCCTGTCCGGACGCTTACACAGGAGCAAAATAGAAGGAGACAAGCGATGGACTTAACTTCATTCACGGAGAACTTCCGACCGGAAGAATGTACCGCGTGCGCGCTTGGAGTTCTCAACAAGGGCCATATCAAAGATTATTTGCACGTTTCATTATCTATTCCCTTCGGCATTGCCTGGCAGGACGAAGCGCCTCTGTTGGCGTCGGTATCGACCACTCGCTGGGGTCAATGATAAGAAAAGTACAGAATTAAAAGAAAAGAATCGTTACATAGTATGGTACGTCTTTGATTTGTTTACTTACGGTATGTTCTCAAGTCTGTACGTACCCACCCAATAGTGAACTCTGGTGTCTGCGAAGCTTTCCACCCATAAAGGAACCCGTGTTAGCGCTCTTGCGGTTTCGTGCTTTCAGACAAATGATCATTTCCCTCTCATAAAACTTTTTCTTGTTTGCCAGTTTCCTTGTAACTTACTTGACAATGCATATTGTGCAGAGTACAAACGATAGTGATGAAGACACGGAACTGGCACTGATAGGCTAAGCTTGATTAACGGCGCTTACGTGAACCCATCAAAGGCTGGTGGCTTTGTCCAATCTGAGCGAAATTTGCCTTTCGGCCTCGTGTGTGCTCATGTAAGCACTAGCCGTTCTGGCTGTATCAGTCTCTCTGATCGAAACAGATTAGTGCAGACCGACTCGCTCGTTAAAGTGAATCTACATGTGGTCAGGCCAGTTCGGTGGTTTACAGCTGGTAACGAACAATAGGGTCTTCTGTTTGCACTTTGTGTCATCTTTCCTCGACAGAAGTTCCATTTGAGACTTTGGCCAGCCAGAAATTGGTGCATGCAAATCCTAATGGGTCGTCCGTCTCAGCCCGATTTTTGAGTAGGCTAGATATCGTCGGGTTCATTTAAACGACCGATTTCTAGAAAACCAGTTCTGAGCACTTTCGTATGCCTAAAGAAAACCAACAGTGCTCTTCGTGTTTAAAGCAGTGTTTAAATTAGTTTGAATCAGCTGGTGCGCGAGACAGGCTTAGAATTTCATCGAAGGCCTACCATGGTCTCGCGCTGAAGGTTCTCAACGATCTACAACTTCAAAAGTATTGCTCTCTTGAAGAATTAGTGCTGCATGTGTCTGCTTCATTATGTAAGAAACGAAACAATATTTCTGCAACCTTTCTACATTGTACGCTGTGCTAGAACAGTGCCCTAGTCAATCTCGTTTGCCATGATTGCGTTGAGAAAATGATGTGCAGCAGAGAGAGCCTGCGACCTTTTATCGGCTATTCGCTATAAACACTGTCGCATTCCACAAGTGTCTGCCTGTGTGTTTGGGAAGCGGGGTGGGGGGGGAGGAGGATGCTTTAGAAGTGTGAGCAATAAACAGGGAGTGAAAGATTCAATAAGACTTGCTAAATGGCGGGAGATGTCTGGTGGATAAAAAGTACGTTTAAGTATTGTGTTCGTCGAGCTTTTCTTTACATGGATTGTGGCGCATCATCGTATTAAAACGGTATTTGAAAAAATTATTCACTCGATAAGAAAGCAAATTTTAGTTGGCTAGTTTGTAACTTTATTGAAATCTTCGTACAATACCAAGAAACGGAAAAGGGTGCTTATGTACACATGAATACACATGAAATGTAAGCTTTTTGGGGGGGAGGCAGGGAGACGCGGGGGAATTTCTACCGCTAAAGTAAAGGAACAGAGCTTGAGTCGAAATAAAAAAAAACTGTTGATGTCTATTCCAGCAAGCCAGGGTCAGTAATGACTAATTAACGACTGTAAGGAACTAGAATATGTTGCAATATTTTCTTTTTATGACTGCCATCTCCCGAGCGATTCATTTGAAGATTTGCATCGTAGACAGCAGTGATTAGATAAAATACATTTTCTTTGCCCTCTCTCTCATTTGATCGTTATAGCGTCTGACATGAAACAAACATGTAGCGACCATCAGAATGAGCTACGGTAAAAACGCAGTGAACGTATTTTCTATATACGCAAGCTGGCCAAGCGTCTGATTCAAAACTTCTAATGAAGAAATCGTCCTCCAACTTGTGCTAGTGAGCAGCGACCTTGCGAAGTACTCTTAATGAACAAGGCACCAGCACTGTTCGTGATGGCAGCCAGTGTGCAATACCTTCGGCCCTTTCTTATGCAACAATACAAACGTTAGCTGTCACCGCCGACATCAGATTATGTAACAAGCACACAGTATTTAGTGGGACATGGAGGCTGACGTGCTGCTTACGAAATACTTTGTGCGAGTGCCAGTAATGGTTCTTGAAAGACGCTTTGGCATCCAAAGGGTATTCCTAATGAAGCACAATTTATGCTGCCGTTTCATTCCTTCTGGCATTGTCACTGACTAAATCTCAAGTTGCCTCATGGTCACCCACAGGAATACATGAAACTGAGGGCTCGACTTGATGAACTGAAGCTAACGATGAAGACCCCGCTCACTGGCACACCGGATCCCAGGGCCGACCCTCTGCGCCGAGACGGTATCTGGGAGTCGTGGCAGGACTGAGGTGATTATCTCCTATTTTTCCCTCCACCATCTCCCGTGCGGTTGTGGCATTCAGCTCATTGAGGCGCATCACGCGTTTTTGTTTCGTTAGCGCCGCCTTCCCTAAGGGACGAGGCACCGAACCGACGCTGGGTTCTCGTACAAGGTCTGACAAGCTCATCAGCGGCGGCAGTCTGAGTGGGCGACCTTTGCTGGGGCTCGCCTCGTGGGAAGGACCATCTCCTTTCGCGGAGCGATTTGCCACTATCGTGCTTTTCGCTCATGTTTGTTTCTGTGCTGGATATGTCTTGATTACCTCGTTGCCGCATCTTTCGCTCCTTGTAATTTCGTCCGGGCCGTACCGCCAACACACTGCAGCGCTGATTGGTAGCCCGCGCGACCAATATTATGGGCTGCAGGAATCCTTCCGATAAAACACTTGGCCCTGCTAGTTGATTTCATTTGTTTTAATACGGCTCCAGCACGAACAGCGTGATCCCGCCATAATCCGCTGGCTGCTCAAAATGTCATCGTGTAAGTCCTGAAGCCACAGTACGCTGCACGGGAACGCGATGACTGCTCAGCGGCTGCTCGCGAAATCGGCCTAATGTTAGCCACGCAGCAACGGTGCACGGGGCAATTCACAGCGTCCTGTACAAAACATGCGTGCACTAAAGGCAGCGCATCTGCGCAGGGTGAAGGACCTACAAAAGTTTGAGTTGTAGCGAAGCTTAGAGCTGCAGTCCGCACTGGTGTCGGCGACCAACAGTCGCATAAACTGCTTTGCAAGCTTCATTTTGAAACGGCGTCGCCCTTGCAGACTTCGTGCTCAGTCTTGGCACCGGCAATATTGTGGTAACTGCAAGCGACGCATGCGAAACAAGGACGGGAGACTTTACATTTTCTTCTTTACTGTTTTAATTCGTGATCACTGAAAAGTACAGAGAAATTCAACAAATCAAACAACGTAGCTTTAACGCAATTGTACGAGTTCATGTTACTGGCATGTGAAACATTAAAAAAATGAATTACACTGTCTGTACAATACAACAGCGGTGTGCACTATGTTATGCAAACATCCGCTCAGGATGCTCTCACTTCTGTCGTTGTACTGCTATAGACTCGATTAATACGCGAGTAGCATTTGTCAACACTCTAATGTGTTGTCTCGAGGCGCGGAATCCAAATGCGTAGCATCGATCGTGAAGAATACTCACGACAGCCTCTATAGTGAATTCTAGATTATTTGTGTTTCTTGACCTCAACTGAATTTTACCCAACATGACCCTTTGCATATTGTGAACAGCAGCAAAATAAACATCGTATTATACAGCTAACTTTAATAATATGCTTGGTGCGCGAACATTCCTCTACATGACAATGAACTGGACTTGTATAAACCTATAGAGCTAAGGATTAACAGACCCACTCCAATCGAAATGAACAACGACTGTACATGTGCAAACCTCCAGCTAAACTTTTGAATGGAAAACATGAAATGTATGCATAAAAAAGCATCAGCGACCACAATACAGCCACTATAAACGCTAGAGGCACGCAGGCGTACCGTTAACTGCAGCACTTTACGTAGCCGCTATCCACGGCCGAATGTTCTGCTACGGTAATCGCGGCAGAGAACAATTTTCTCGTCTCTACCAACAAATTCAATTTTTACGTTTAGTCCCAACACTCGATCCCGTGAGAATAAATATATAGTTCCACATTGGGATTAAAAGGTATATTTCAATTAGCGTCGGTGATGAGAAATTTCGTTAAATCACAGTCAAGCGTAGCAGCTATGTATGCTGGTATATATGCGTGAGTCTCGTGCCCCTCGTTCTTTTTTTCCTTTCTTTGTCCTAACGATTGATTATTTTTACAGCTGCATACATTTCGTGTTTTTCTCATGATAATTCACACCTAATACGGGCGTATCTCCTCTCTGTGCCGACGTGGGAGCGGCCCGCATCAGTCCCAGACTGATCCCTCAGGCCCTAAATAAATTTCTTCATACCATACGAGCGTATCTCCTGTTTTATCTTCCCATTACTCCTCATGCTTTTGAGCCTGAAACCATAAATCTCTACCATATCGCACAGTCGGCTAGCCTTTATTGAAGTCCAAATTTGCGTCCATGCCTACATCCTGCTACTCAGCAGTTAGAGATCAAAGCATTCGAAAGGTGCGCGCAAGAATTCGGCTTGAGCAAGGTAGCGGGGCCTCGAATGCACGCGTGTAGTTCGCCACCTCTATAGCTTCCGCGTGTAGTGCACAGCCCGGACTATAACGGCACCGTGCGAAGGTGCATCTACGCCCACGGCCAGCTACCACAACAGGTAGCCGGTGACGTACGCGAGAACCGCTGATGCCAGCGCGGTTCTTGCAGCGCTGGCGAGTCGCGTCGTACCCGCGTCGACATCCACGCACACCGACGTTTCGTAGTTTCGGCAGAAGTTGTACAGCAGCCGGTTGGTCAGCTTGTCGGCGTACAGCTCGACGTGCTGGCGGGCGTCTTCCCCGCAGGCGCTCCCCAAGCGGTCACCCAGGCATTTGTGGTACGAGTGGTAGGCGCTGCGGCAGAAAAAAAATGCGGAAAGCTGAGCGAGGCATAGTGCTTGCTACTCGAGTAACGCTATCACAAAAAAAAGAGAGAAAGAGTTGCGGTTTCACTCAACACATCACTGCGATTCAAAGCTGATTATATATATATATATATATATATATATATATATATATATATATATATATATATATATATATATATATATATATATATATATATATGTGTGTGTGTGTGTGTGTGTGTGTGTGTGTGTGTGTGTGTGTGTGTGTGTGTGTGTGTGTGTGTGTGTGTGTGTGTGTGTGTGTGTGTGTGTGTGTGTGTGTGTGTGTGTGTGTAAAGGTGTTCCAGCTTACTTTAGACAGAATTTAAAAATTTGCAAATACCACGTAGCTGAACAGAACAAAGATAACGTTGTTTGCCGTCGCTTTGAGATACTACAATTATTTTTTTAATCCCGTCTAATTGGATGATTAGTCTTACCTAATTAATCCACTTCTCGAACAATATAATTACATGAAAAGTGTCAATGAGAACATTGTTGGGTGAGCTGAAAAACTCCCAATACAGCTTACTGTTGCTCAAACGTGCTACATATAAGTGTTTTTCTGAGCCTGAAAAAAGCCCGCGAATGCACGGAAAATTGCCGCGCGACTGGCGGCTCGATGCACTTTGCGTGTATTCGCGGGCTTCTTTCACGCTCGGAAAGGAGTTCATGTTCGGCATGTTCATGTGCGCATGTTTGCATGTTACGCATGTTCATCTTACGTTCATGTTACGCACGCACGCACGCGTGCGCACGAGTGTGTGTTTGTGTGTGCGTGTGTGAATGCTGAACATCTCCGCATGACGCGTTACGTCAGCTGTTACATTTAACCAAGCGGACATGGCTAATTTTTAGGCGTGAAAGTCATACACACATAGGAAAATATTACAAAACTTTTCAACTAAATTCCCAACGGCGCGCTTGTATTAAAAAGCTCGGACCATGCTGTACGCGAATGTGTATACGCACCAGCAGACGTCGTTTGTGTTGGTGAGCCCCTCGGAGTATTCCTTGTACTGGTCCTTAAGGGTGCGCAGCCTCTCAGAGCACTGATCCCCGCTGTGGTTGTAGTTTCGCAAGCAGTTGATGTACGTTTTCGCCTCTGCAAACCATCACCGTAAACCATGATAAGCACTGCACGGGCCATATTTTTTTCATTTATCTTTTTTTTTTCTTAGAACAAATCTAAGAATGGGCAGAGGTTCGAGGCGATACGAACGCCGTCATAGGGTCCCGGTAGCCTGTCACATGGATTTACAGGAAGCAGTTAGGTGTCGTAGTTCGACAGAACGCCAGCACATCCTTGTACAATGTCTAACACGGTTAGTACGTTCCTGATCATGCAGAAAAAGCAGGGGTTTTCTGGCCCGGGCTGTTTCCGGGTCCGAAACACCCTGTGTTTCACAATCTTTGCCTACACTTAATCTTGTATTTTCTTTTCTCATATCTTAATTCACATTTGGCAAAGCATTTTTTAAATTTTAGTTATTTTTTTCATCGAATATTGCAACTCAAGTAAGTTGGCGTGTAGACGAACCTGCTTTGCGTGATTTGTCGCAAGACATCTTCCCACAAGGCTCCAAGGATGAGCTGTGGTATTCTGCTGTAGATTCATTCTCTCCACCAAAGCCTAAGCTTTCCAACATGTGTTCCAATGATCAGATGCGAGTATGACGCCGCCGAAGGCTGTCTAATAGGCCCGTTTGTTCGAACGTTCCCGAAATAATCTCAGTGTAGTCAACAGGAGTCGATACTTTCAGGTAAAGTTCGACTAGGCCTGATTACGTATATTCAATTGAAACTTTACGCTGTTTCCTTGGAAAATTACAGACGTTGTTAGAGTTACGTTTATTTAAAATTCGCTAGGTCTTTGCTATAGCTAGGTCCGAGCAAAGGAAGGACATGGACAGATAAACTAATTACCGTGACTCAGCCGCAGAGACGAAGGCCGCGGGTTCAGCAAGAGCGTCATTTCCTATGCCGCCAGAGTACAATAACTTTACTGTACTGTACTGCACTGTACTGCACTGTACTGCACTGTACTGTACTAGCTTATAAAACTACAACGGCAGTTCAGTGTATACAGCTTCCTTGCATGGGGTCGCCCCTGAAGCTCAAGCGAAGTGTTGGGACATAAAAAATTAAGCAACGGATCAGTCAGCCGATCCGCCAACCCTTGTATATGAAGGTCGTTATTCATCGCATCGCCTTCACTTTCAAAGCGGCTACAGGCAGTGCGCTACAATCTCTCTCCCACACATGTGTATCTGTGTACACAACGCGTTCACTGCATATTTATCGGTCCTCGTTAAATAACGGAGAGAGAAAAATAAGCGGGAGCGTTGTCTTTTTCTTTTCTTTCTTTAATGCAAGTGTTACTGCCTCCGGGCAAACAGAGGCATGGGATGCGGGTGATAGCCCGCACGCAAAGCTGAAGTGTTTGCGTGCGGCTTTCGATATACCCGCGTCCGGCTGACTGCACTTTACTTTTTTCTTGTTCCCATTTACAGCAGCAGAATAAGTACTTGTGCAGGCTTTTTTATTTCTTGCACTTTTTCTCTGCGTCCAAAATGTTGATATCTTTGTGCTTGTGTTGTTCCGTGCTCTCTCTCTCTAACTATGAGTTCTTTTTCAGATTACCTTCTTTATAGGCATGAGAGAGATTTTTCCTTCAGTGACTTTTTTCTATAATATTTTGCGTACTGCTATACAGCAGCACAAGATTACCCTTTGTAAGTTGTTTTCTGGCTTACGCACAAATAGAGCTTCCGAGCTCTGTATAGCATATCTTAGTCTAATTCTTCATAGCAGAGGCAGATTAAAGACAAGAATAAAACAAACTCTCGCCTAAGCATAAGATTTAGAGTGAAACTATACAGTGACACATGCGGGTGCTTCGTTCCCGGTCATGGAATATACACTTTTTCGTTTATTTTTATTCTTATTGAGCTTTTCCTTTCTCCCGTGCTAAGTGAATTACGTTTTTACGCTTTGCTTGGTGTTCGTCATTGAATCAAAGTAAAACAAGAGAAAACATACCCATTGCCAGCGTGCTTACAGCTACGAACTGCGCAGGTCGCTGTCTAGAAATGCGGTCATCGATTACTTTGCTTTTACCATCAGGATCTATATATGCCACAATCGATATGTACTTTAGCCTTCCCTTTCCAGGTATGTAATTTCTCGCGTTTCTTGATTATTATATTCAGCCAATCGTGCGTACTACCGCTCGAGATTGGTTTCTTTTTTTTTCGAGATTAATATCGATCGCTCATCGAAGTGCCGAGGACGTAGCGAAAATTTCCTTCCGAGTGAATTTCTTCCAGTTTACAGATTTGCAACATTAACATTTCTCCCTCATATAATTTAAATCGCTTCAACAAAGCTCGGAGAGGGGATTCCGGTGGGTGTGCAGTCAATAGTACACAACACAAACGACTGAAATGGAAGTGAGAAATTATTAATTGATATCTGGGTGCCCTAAAATACTTATCAATTTTTGACTTCTGGACACGAGGAACGCGTAGTCAGAATATGACGGATATCGCCTAAGATATAAGGAACGTCGTAATAAATGGCACTGTAGTAATTTTCACCAAGCGCGGAATCTTTGTGCTTCTTTAGTGGGCCGGAGTCAAACGTTCCACTTTGTGTTTCTGGAGCAGGAGTAGACAGCCGGAGAGTCATTATAGTGTGTGACGCATCTAAATAAAAACGATTATGACCCGAAGGCTGGCAGTTAGGCCTACCTCGCCGCGCTCTAGCTGCGTACTCGGCACTGGAAAAATGAAACTATAAATAACAAAGAACTCAGGCCCCTCGGTCCCCCCTAGTTCTTCTGTCTCAAAAGCAGGGGCAACGACTTTGACCGCCTCCATGCCACGATGTCAAGCACGCGAGGGTCTATCGGCCAGTCGCGTGCTACGAAATGCGCCTATACTAGACGACGCCCTTGCTTGAGAACATGCTCCACATCAACAATGAGCGGCACTCGCTGACACTCGACATGAGTAGATCCAGTACATATACACAAATTAAAAAAATGGAACCAGAAGTTGCCCACCATGGTAGTTGATAAAGTACCGCACACTCAATGCGGAACCTGCGAGTTCGACTCCTAACTGCGGCAAGTTGTCTTTTCGGCCGCTTTCTTTTCCCCTCTTCCTCTTTATTTTAACACCTAAATTAATGCTAACAGTTAATTTCGTTTATACTTTTCTGTTTTCATAACAGTTCATTTAGTTTGCTTCTATGCTTTTAAGTAACGAAAAACTTAACCATTAGGTTCCTTCTATTCATCTCGCTCGGAACGCGGAGAGAAGTGCGATAATAACGGCCATGGTGAACGAGGGTGATCACGCGGTGAGTGGAGGCTTCCTTTAAAGCCGCGCACCCAAGCTATTCCGCTAAAAGTTAGGAATGCGCTAATTTTCTGTACCTCGCATAATAATTGAGTGCATTTATTCACACTCAAAGCTTTCGATTTGAGAATTTCGTATTCTATTTGGCCGAATATTAAACCGTGGCCAAATATACCGGGTTTTTATTATTACTGCAGCCTGTTGCCGCAAAAGAAAGTCCATGCTAGTGGTCACCAGCCACTATAAGTTACCTTTGTAAGCTGGCCCGAAATGTGCCACAACTATTAATATTCAATTCCCTTGCTAGCATACCGAGTCGATCCTAATACCCGGAACACGTAGAACACGTATTTATCTTTGCAACAATTTTAAACTCCTTTTCCTCTGAATCTTCTCTTTTTCTCATTTTTACCTCGAAAAGCAGAAAATATTTGACAATCAATATTCGCTGGGCGAAGCCCGTGTATTTCAAATCTTCTTGCCTAATTCGGTTCGACTATTTGACTATTCGAGCACCTCAATTAAATGCTCCACATCAGTCGTTATCGCTTCGCGAGCACGTCTTGGCAGTCAGCTATACTACGAACTTTAAAGAACTCCCCCGATCAGAAATTGCCTCGCATCTTTCTCTCTTTCTTTCTTTCTTTCTTTTCAAAGCTTCAATGTACTACACCTTAATGGTTAAGGCAGTTAACACTGAATTGTTATTGTGATATCCGAACACTACTTTTTGGCGGGTTTTGCTATTTGTTTCCCTCAATTTTTACGTTTTCAACGGACAGTCGCTACGACTTAAACGAGATATTTGCAAGCGATACAATGGTGTTTCTCCTGTTACTATTCACGAGCTCGTTACGTTGTCTAAGCGAATTCAGCATTACCAGAATTTTCTTATTAAATGATCAGCATTGAATATTAATGCAGAAAGTAAGCATTAACTATTAAGGCAGAAAGTTAAGTTAAGTTGGAGTATATATACGGGCGTCTTCGTGTGGAAGAAGTCTACTGTCGCCCCTGGGAAGTTGTTTTTACCATTTGTGTGCATGCGATACAGCACGCTTTACAGTGGGTCTAATCACCGCGCTGCCACCACACTACGTTACCATGCACTAAGAAAATTATAAAAGCCATCAAGATGAGCACAGGAGAGAAACAGCGGTTCTACGATGACACTGTTTTGAAACTATTTACCGTCAAAAACGCTACGATGCGTCAAACTGCGTATTCCAGGCAAAATGAGAGTTTGGTTAACAGTATGTCTTATCTGTTATTGGCCACATCTCATTTGGAAGCATAAAGAAGAGCATAAAAAAGTCATTGCTTACAAATTTGCCTACACACGTTACCTAATCGTAACTGCTCCTAAAATAATAGATTTTCTTTATGGACTTTCTATCTAGGCTTTAGCGCAGCGCCCAACACGTCTTCGCGATGTAATGCGCTGCACCTAGAGCCTTACAAGCCAGAAAATGGCCTTGATTCCTTTTTCCTCCCTGGTGTCGCCATGACGGGCAAGAAATTGGAAGTCGGTCTTTAAAAACATGCAATATGTTGCCCCATACATCTGCTTTGCCGCCCTCACGTGTCACGTTTCAGGCAACAAAACGACGCAGTCATCAAACGTTGACGCGAGCTGACCGCCCGCCCCTGCTTCCTAACTAGCCCCGCGGGTAAACTTCGTTACCACCGCTCTTGTAATAGTGGTGGGGCGGCAAACGCCCGGACCGATCGAGGATGCATTCGCCGACGCCCGAGCCTTCCACGTCGGACGCCTCAGCAGCCAGCAAAGGCCGCGGGGACCGACTGCTCGGTCGACCACACGGTGCCCCTCACCGCTGTCGAGAGCGTCCCGGCACTTGAGTTCCGCCGTCATGCGGCCGCTCTCGACGAGCAGGCCGAGCCGGTTCCTCTCCGAGTCAGCACAGCGCCCGATCCGAGACTCGATGGCGCTAAACAGGATCTCCAGCTCCCTGGACACGTTATGCAAGAGAGAAATAAAGATCCTGTAATGAGGGTTAGCCCGGTTATAATGCGCACGGCACGAGGCTTCAGATGGTAAATAAGTAATATAGACAACGAGAGAAGAGGCGAAGAAATTAATGGCCACACAAAGTACGCAAGCGAACTAACTTAATTTCACGGGACTCGGCTGACTGAGGCCCCTTTCTTCTGCAGCAAGATCAATAACGTCACCGTATCGCACGATCCGAGTGCAGCGTTCTCCGCCAATTAGCGTATGCAAGGCAACAGAAGGCACATGATTGGGATGTATTCATCATGGCGAGCACCTACATCACATACACAAAGTAGCGCTTTAGCTTTCCAACCAGGGATTGTCCTTTGATGCGTTAGTTTAATGAAATGCAAGGAAAGAAAGAAAATATAAATGTAGCGCCAAGGGTAAGTTTACTTCTGGCTTGGAGAGGCACGGCCGCCCTCCAAAACTAGGGAAGCATCGCGGTCAGTGAGAGAAACTTGGCGATCGAATCGTAGCATGACCCGGCCGGTGAGGAGGTGCAGTTGAGAGCCAAGTGCGGTGTTGCGAGCCCTGCCTGGATATCAATGTCACACGAGTGGGCTGAACTGGACAGGTTCGTATTTATTTATTTATTTATTTATTTATTTATTTATTTATTTATTTATTTATTTGAATACCTTCGGGGCCCATAAGGTGTTACAGAAGGGAGTGGTAACAAGAAATAGGAAATAAGAAATACAAAGAAAATATCCGGTAACATATTCAAGCGCACTTTTAAAATCACTGGGGTCCGTAATAGATACAATGGAGGTGGGCAAGTGGTTACAATCATTACAAGTTTGAGGAATGAAAGAATGACAGTGTTGGTTAGTGTAACAACGAGGAACAAGCACTTTAACGATGGTCAATACGAGGTGATATGAAGGGTGGGAAAGTAATTCTTGCTTAAGACGAGGGTTATGGCAGTAGATGTTATGAAATAAGGAAAGACGTGATATTTTCCAGCGCAAGGAAAGAGACGGAAGCCGTAACGCTGTTCTCATAGATGAAACACTGGAAAAACAGGAGTAGTTGGACAAAATGAAGCGTGCGCTACGACCCTGCACAGCTTCTAGGTGACTAATAAGACTTTCAGTAAATTGATCCCACAGAGCTGATGCATATTCTAGTTCGGAACAAACAAAAGTTTTTTAAAGAAAGTGCTTAAGAGATGAAGGGGCCAGTGAAAAATCACATCGCAGGTATGCAGTCATGCAGTCAGCATTACTGACAATATAATTAATGTGTGGTTGCCAAGAAAGGTTAAAATTAATGTGGACCGCTAAGTATTTGTTAGTAGCCACTTCTTCGAGAGGGGAACTATTTATGTTATACTTACAAGCGTTAGTGGAAAGTTTACGAGAAATTTTTATTAGTTTGTGATTCGTCGCGTTGAGTTTCATCTTCCATGTGTTACACCAATCAGAAATATTGTCGAGGTCACTCTGTGGTAGCGATGTGTCATTATCAGAAGAAATCATGCGATATAGAAGACAGTCGTCTGAAAAAAACACAATAGAGGAATTAATACAGTCAGGTAAATCGTTTATGTAGATTAGAAAAAGAAGGGGCCCAAGGACCGAACCTTGGGGCACCCTTCAAAGGACAGGACAGAGAGAAGAATCGTAGCTATTAGCAGTTACAAATTGCTGTCGGTTTAACAAAAAGTTTTTTTTTTTATCCAAGCAACAATGTTAGGGTCAAGGCTTAGTTTACTGAGCCTAAGATAAAGTATTACATGGCAGAGAAGGTCATGAGCCTTAGAGAAATCTAAGAATACACAATATAACATCACAAGTCCAGAGCTACTAATATTTCATAAGTAAATGAAATTGCGTTTCACAGGAGCCTGTCTTCCTGAAACCACGCTGACGAGATGTGAAAAAAGAATTAGCTTCAAGAAAGTTAACCAAGTAAGAATAAATGACATGTTAAAAAATCTTGCAAGGGGCACTGGTCAATGATATTGGCCTATAATTTAGCGCAAAATGAGTGTCACCAGGTTTAAGAAACTGCACCACTTTGCCCACCTTCCAATCACAAAGCATCACACCAGAATTTAAATTCTGAGCGAAAGTTCATACAAAAAAAAAGATGGTCGAGGAAACAACCGTACTTTTCAAAAACTTTGCGTTTTCACCATCGACGCCGCATATTGGATTACTAAAGGGATTATTACTGAAGGGTTCAGCGCCTAAAGTGAATGTTGTGTCAGTCGTCTCATATTTTGCGCTTTCAGGTTCTCTTCATCAATGTCATGTCTTCATCATGTCATCAATATAAATAACACTAAATCTTCTTTCTCGGAATGCACTTTGAAGAAAACAAAAGGATGGTCAAACCCTTCTTCCGGACTCTGCTATATTTCATACTGGTTTTGCAATGTTGCACTTAAACAACTAACTAAAAATTAAAAAAGACGCAAGAAGAAAGCTAGCAAAAATAAAAGAATAGAAGAATATTAGAACTTGCTAGCACGTCACTCGCTACGCACAGTAACACAAGAGCCCTAGACTAATTGGGCTTTGCCAGCGAACTTCTCTGACTTAAGTTCCAGCGTAGCAAGAACTGTAGCTCTGCAAAGCTCTCACTAGACACTTCGCATTAATTAATTCATTCATTCATTCATTTCAAGCGTACTACCAGGCTCGATCTCGTGAGAGGCCCGAGGCAGTGGTGGCTACAAGACATGTACAGAAAATAACATCTAATACAGCGTGCGATGGGTGACTTAAAAGGTACCCCACTAAGGTATAAAACAAAGCATGAGGTAGGAAGTTCGAAAAAAGATAGCGTTTAGTGTTTTCCGCAAACTACTCTCGACACTCGATTAGCTTGCAGAAGTGAAGGAAAGGAAAAACAGAAAAAAATCTGTATATGTGTACGACATGTGGGCAACGGGCGTCGTGAGATATTATCTCTTTAGATTCACACAGTGAAAAGTTTATGTGTAAAAAGATGAAACATTCGTAGAAGCACGAAAAAGCACATACATGGGACCACGCGGAAAGACAGGTTGAAAAGCGAACGAAGGAGGGCAGCCGATGTTCTCAACACATTTATGTTATTTCTTTAAGCACACCCGAAAACGAATCTG
This sequence comes from Dermacentor variabilis, assembly GCF_050947875.1. Taxonomy (NCBI): domain Eukaryota; kingdom Metazoa; phylum Arthropoda; class Arachnida; order Ixodida; family Ixodidae; genus Dermacentor; species Dermacentor variabilis. Next base: position 32,618,768 of record NC_134569.1, read on the forward strand.
CGGAGTCGGAGGTAGCCTATACGACAAGCAGTGCATTTCTATCTCTAATGGCTCGAAAAAAGTGTAAATGTCTAAACGTTGCAGTGTCGCAGGGGCACTGTAAGCTTTTTAGCGTTGCTAGACCGGGTGGAACGGCGAATGAGAGGCTCAGCATGCGTGCTCTTATTTATGCCTAGCTTTTCACGGCAAAGTAGATACATGTACTTTAATCTCTCTTCATATCGATTTTTGGTGGGGCCTTTTATTTCTGTTGTTTCCGGCATCTGCACTATACAGGGCGTTATTATGGGTTTTGTTTTTAGCTGCACTACATTTCTGTAATGTGAAGTAATGGCCGCCTCATTGATGAGACGAGAAATGAAAGTGTTTAATTGAAAATTAACGTAACTGCCCTAATGAGTTTTTCATTATTTACTTTATGCCACATATTTTAATGCACGAATTACAGCCGCTTGGTTGGCAATATTACTCAGCAATATGAACCGACTAGCCCTGCAACATGTTCTGAGTTGGCACGTCGTATCCACTTGGAACGAATTCCACAAACAACGCCAGTTCCGGAATATTAGTTTTCAATGTGTCCTACTAAATGCATTGGCGTTCTAGTTACTTCTTTAAGAAATAGTGTTTTAAGCATTGAAGCACAACAATAACTGGAACACCAATGCATTTCGACGGACACTTTCAAAATTAATATTACGGAACTGGTGCTGTCCAGAGAGTTCTTTTCCAGTGGATGCACCGTGCGAACTCAGCGGCTATAATTCGTAGAATAAAATATGTGGCCTAAAGTAATTGATTTAAAAGTTCATTAGCGTAATTACGTTAATTACTCAATTGACATTTTGATTTCTCGTAGAAATAATGGCCGCTTCATTGAGTAATTTAGACCAAGGGTTAGAATTGTGCTATCTGTCATAGGCAATCTTTTAAAACTTTGGTGCAGCTAAAAACACACACACACACACACACACCCTGTGTAGGTAATGCATACCGACCAAAGGATTTGAATACGCACCTTAACGTCTGTCTCTGAAATGGTTCTGCACTATTTATTTATTTAATAATTTATTTTTTATTAGAATACTGCAGACCACATGGCCCAAGCAGGAACGGCAATATACAAGTAGGATACACCAATGAACAAGTGTTAAAATATCGTAATAACGATAACGGAAGTCACAATTACAAGTTGCTACAAGCGCCAAAAATCAACGCACCAGAAAAATATTGCATATCATTTGTATTAACTGTAAGTGGAAATACATAAACAATGTACGCAATATCAGGCGAAATCGAATACAAGAAAAGAATTAATTAGACAATTACCAGCACTTTGTGTGTCCTAGACCACCCACCCGTACTCAAAAATTGGGCGCACAAAAGCTTTCTAAGCTGGCAGCTTAATTTTACGCGGCAAATTCCGCAAACATCACGTTCGGTTTCTGGCCGCGCCGGCCGCATTTCGACAGGGGCGGAATGCGAAAACGCTCATGTACCGTGCATCAGGTGCACGTTAAACAACCCCACGTGGTCTTAAATTATTCCGCAGTCCCCCACTACCGCGTGCCTCGTAATCATATCGTGGTTTGGGCAAGTAAAAAGCCACAATTTGATGCTTAAACATCACGTCAAATCACCGAGTTTCGGCCTGACATTATTTTTAATGTGCTACAGTTACTCGTTCCACATTAAGTCCGAGCTAATAACTATTGACAAGTATCTGTAGCTTGTCACCAAATGTAATATTTGTCCATTGACTGAATGCAGATTAACTTAAAGGATGTCATTTCCGCGTCACATTCATTGCAATTCACTTAAAAAGTTAAATTATGGGGTTTTACGTGCCATAACCACTTTATGATTATGAGGTCCACCGTAGTGGAGGAATCCGGAAAATTTGACCACCTGGGGTTATTTAACGTGCACCTAAATTTAAGTACACGAATGTTTTCGCATTTCTACCTCATCGAAATGCGGCCGCCGTGGCCAGGATTCAATCCCACGACCACGTGCTCAGCAGCCCAACACTATAGCCACTGAGACACCACAATGGGTTTGCAATTCTTTTTCTCATTGATTTTCATTTTCCATGTGCCTCGCCAAGATTCTACTGTTGACAGTGAGGAATTTAAAAGTGAATGGTCATCAGGACTACAGATTTCTTAACATATAACGCAATCTTCAACAAGTAATTTTGTTTTAATTAGCATCTGCTGCACAATATAAATGAAAAAAGTAAAGAAAAATAAAAGTCCGGAATTTCCGCGGAATTCCGAATAGCACTAGTTTAGAACGTGAATATGTTCCACATGATTTTTATTTTGTTGTATTGAAATAAGGTGTTGAATTCAAGATAGAAGGGAAATAATATTGAAGATATGTTTAAAGTTTTGTCAGCAGTTTCGTGTGCCATACCGAGGCAAGCGCTTTCTCGAAACCTAAAAATGTAACATCAACTTGCCCTTGCCTATCAAAACAGCTGCAATATCATGAATAGTTCGTGATATCTTAGTGTTAGCAAGCCCTTCGCGAAATCCGTGCTGCCTGGGGGTCAAGGAAACCGTGAAGCTCAAGAAAAGTAATGTGGTTAAGAAGTTCGGAACATATGCAAAGTATGGAAATGGTTATATAGGAAGAAACCAATGATGCGTCTCCTCCATCTGGCACGGGCACAATCTTTCACATTTCCTTTCACGATATTAGGCAGTTCGGACGTGGAGCATCACTCGGCATATACTGGGCAAGGAATGTTTTGGGTAAGTCACCAACGCCAAAAAATTTCTTTGTATCAATATTAAGTAAAAGCGACATAACACTTTCTGGTATTTTAACATCACTAAATGGGAAAGATGGGGAACACTATCGAGGGCAGAAAATATTGGCTTTTCACCCTTAATAAATATAAACACTGAACAGAAAAAGTAGGTGAACGATTCTGCAATTGATTAAGTTCGCAGATACTCTTTCACCACTGATGCAAAGGCTGGGTACAGTTGTTGATTTGTGAAAGAAATGCCGCCAAAGTTATGCCTGTGTCGAAAGGAGAAGTTGCTTCATAGTCACGCTGTGTAGTCTTTTGCTTCTAATGCCATAGCTAAGACCATTGCGCAGCAATGAAAGCTTGCCTTCGCAGGCGTGCTGCCGATACCGCCTTCTTATTTTCTGCACCTTTCGACGCAAGCACACAATTTCTTTTGTTGTCCATAAGCGGGGACCAGTAAGGAAGTCCTGTACGCCGATGACATCAGTCTCGGGGTTGCCGAGGGAAATGACGGCCGCGTAGAGCAAACGTTGCAGGCGGCTGTCGACGCAGTGCAGGAGTATCTGCGCGACGGGGGCCTCGAATGCTCCGCGGCCAAATCGGAGCTCCTGCTCTACAGATCCACGCTCAGGGGCGCCACAAACCCAAGAACGCCGATTCTGCAGCCGAGCGCACAGACAGAGAAATTAGAGCAGGCACATCGGACGGCACCGTCATCCCGCATGTTCACAACATTAGGGTACTGGGCTTGCACCTGTCGTCCAACTGCCACAACGGCAAAACCATACGCGGACTAGAGCGTGCGGTCGATGAAACGATCAGGTTGCCGAAACGCATCACAAATAGACAAATTAGAATGAATGAAAGCAATACGAACCGCCTGATACAGGCGTTCGTAACCAGCCATATATAGTACGCCGCCTCCTACCTCAAGTGGCAGGTGACCGAACGAGCCAAGCTAGACCGCCTCATCCGCAAGGCGTACAAACGTGCCATTGGATTGCCTATCAATACCAGCACGGAAAAGCTTTTCGAACTTGTTTTACACAATACTCTATAGACGAGATAATCGAAGCTCACAACGTCGCGCAGTACGAGCGTTTGCCAAAGACCAGAACCGGACGACATATCCTCGAGTCGCTGGGCATAAGCTACCACACGCAGCACGGCGAAAAGGTTGCGATACCCACACAGATTCGCGAGCGCATCGTCATTTCGCCGTTGCCCAAGAAAATGCATCCGACACATTACGTCGGCCAGCGCAACAGGCGCGCGCGAGACCTGCAAAACTAATACGGCAGCAGCAAGGAAACCATTTACGTAGACGCAGCCTGTTACGAGCGGCGACGTGGTTTCGCGGTCGCAATCACGGACCACAGCGGAAGTTGCGTCGCGAGCGCGACGATACGCACAGAAGAGACGGAGGCGGCCGAGGAAGCGGCGACAGCCCTAGCGGTAGCCACCTCGGACGCCGAGGTGATAATAAGCGACTCGCAGGCAGCGATACGCAACTACGCTAGTGGCCGGATCTCCCGGGAAGCGGCCCGCATTCTCCAAATTTAAGACCGTAATATTTGCCGCAAAAACTACAGTTTTCTCGTATGGACCCCCGCCCACACGGACCTTCCGCTCCCGGGAAACGAGACGAGCCACGCCGCCGGTAATCCCGATGTCTCGCCAACCGCGAGAGCGATGCGGGAGTGGACGTGGAGGGATCGCATGACCACTTTCAGAGACATCACGCAACACTACAGATTGAACAGATATAAATACCCACCACCGCACACCAAACTAAACAAGAAACAGGCGGTTGCCTGAAGGCAATTGCAGACACCCACATATCCGAACCAGGCGATCGATCCTTCACCTCTGCTGCCCCGACCTTTATTCATCCGACTACTGTAAAGCGTGCGGAGCCAGAGCGCCGCTGCAGCACATGCTGTGGGAATGCCCCGGTAGCGAGCACCAGGAGTACCCGACGAACGGGGTAGACATGGCAGTCTCGAACCGAGGGGCACGTTGGGAGTCTTCCCTGCTCAGCCACGACCTCTACAACTGCAACTATGGGCCGTCCGGCACGCTGAGGAAGCCGCCTGTGTCCAAGGGCTCGAGGGTGCCACCTAAGCTGGGGTGCTTGTGGCCTCGCCCCGCCCACATCGCCAGACATTTAGAATGAAGTTTTCATTCACACACTCCATAGGCGGGCTCTGCGCAAGACTATTAATTTCCTTCGTACTAAGTGATTCACGCAATTCAACACAACATTGTTAAAGAGCTGCCAAGGATCCTCTACTGAGCAGGAAGCAGACTGGAATATCAAAACAAAGACAGTTAAATAAAAGTAAAGCGCATCTAGTATTTGCACGCCATTGATTCGTGAAGAACAAACACTGAACTCTTTTATCGCGATCGGCTTTTGCCAGCTTGGCTCAAACAGACTTCAAGACACACCACTTTGTGGCCTAATATCCCGACCATACTATGATGCTATTCTCGACCATACCGACTTGAGGTGCGAAAATATTTTACCTGCAGGACAAGGAAAAGAGCTGAAGAAGCCGCCCGAGCCCATGGGCTCGTGGCTGCCTAACAACAGGGTCATCCGTCAATACCTTGTTTTCAAATAAAGTCTTCACTCACTCACTCACTCACTCACTCACTCACTCACTCACTCACTCACTCACTCACTCACTCACTCACTCACTCCCACCAAGCCGTGCTAACCATTTATGCGTGCATTCCATACACTTTTTGTTTCGCAATGATTCCATTTTCTTCACGAAAAAAAATTCATTAAGAAAAGAAGGTGACGGTCAGTGTTCCTTATTCTCCGCTACTTACTTATACTATATCTATCGGATTTATGCAGAAATGCTCGACCAGAGCCGCGCACTCGCCTAGAACGCTAAATTTATACATTGTTTAGGTGTGCAGTATTTATTTATTTATTTATTTATTTATTTATTTATTTATTTATTTATTTATAAGCACGGCTAGGTGGTTCCTGCTTTCGAGACATGGGACAATATTTTCTAAAAGTTCTTTTCGTTTGATTTCATTCGTTCTTTAGCATTCGTTCTCGCAAAATTGTCAGTCTCCGTGATAGCTGGGTTGTGTGTTCATGCGAATCTATGGCGACGGGCAAAATGAATGGAAAATGAAAAAAAAAGAAAGGCTCAACGAAGTGTCGAATCTAAAGAAGAAAAAGGTAGACGGACATGGTTGTTGATATGAGTCGGTTATTCAATGTTCATTTATGTTTCTTGAATTCTAGGGTTATACGGGCCCAAACCACGATTTGATTATGAGGCATGCCATAGTGGGAGATTCGGGATTAATTTTGACCACCTGGGAGTCCTTAACGTACCCCAAATGCCTGGGAAATGATCGTTTTTGCATTTCGCACCCATCCAAATGCGGCGTTCCCGGCCGGGGTTTCATCCCGCAACCTCATGCTCAGCACGAAACATCACAGCCGCTTGTAATATGTTCCTATTCTATCACTTTCTGTCTCTTATTTATCTTCATCATTCCCTCAATACATATGTGTTTTCTATCGTATTTCGCGCGCAGTTACGTCTACTTTGTCTTGTTAGCATCTACAAGTGGTTGACCCCTTCTTTTTTCTCACTGTTTGACACTCTGGAATGCGCCCCTAAGCGCGAGGCATATGGCCTACTAGGCCCAAGTGTTTACGGCTTCTTCAAAACACACGCCCAAGGCTCTGGTGGCGCACTCGCGCTACCGGCGGCTATCTGCTCTCCCGCTTCTACGAGCCAGCTCTCCTCGGTCCTTAACCCTAATCGATCACTATTATTATTATTATTATTATTATTATTATTATTATTATTATTATTATTATTATTATTATTATTATTATTATTATTATTTGTTGTTTAATGGCACTGAGGGCGGGGACAATCAATCACTTAGCCTCATTGATTTAATCACGTTTTATTTATTACATCTATCGCTATCTATGCTTTTGCCTACCTGATCTCGGCCTTAACTTTCGTATTTAAATCCTTTGTCAGTATGTAGCACCATTACCTATGCTCGCAATGACTCCGGTGCGATCAATCCCTTCCCTGCATTTTTTTTTTACAATACTCTAATCGGCCCTTACTTATCTCGACTGCTGACCAGTTAATCCCTTCACCTTCTTCGAATCCCAACGCTTCTCCAAGCTCCGTACGGGTCCCGCTGGGTGACTATATTGACATTCCATTACGACGTGCCGAGTCATTTCCGTGCTTTATTTTTTTTCTTTCTTTTTTATAGCACACGTATGCCTCATCATGTGGCGCATATTTGCCCCTGTATGTTCGCGAAAGCATTATGTACCCCATCATGCGAAAATACGGCTTAACCGAGCGGTGGTACCTAAAATGGCCGACAGCGAAAAGGGTGAAAACACTTCAATAAATGCTCGAACTGACGTCCAATTTTTCAAGGAGTTTCCTGTAAACAAAGTAAAGTAATGGCTTCGAGAAGAAAATGTGACGCATTCCAGTCCCAGTGGGAATCGGGCCCGGGCCTCCGGGTGTGCGAGACGAGCACGCATTCCCGAAGTCATTGCGGCTCCGCGGTTATGGCGGACTGAAGGTGTGCCTACAGTGCGTGCGTCACTGCACACGCCCCGTCGCAGCCAACTGGCTGGCCAAAGAAGCGTCCTTCTGTGCGCGTTCTTGGGCACGTGACGGCGCTGCCAATGGAGAGGTGGTGGCCACCACGTCGTGAGTGTATGAAATGATCGCGTTCATGACGTTCCGAGGTCTGCGAACGGCACAATGCTTTTGCATTCCCACGTATAAGCAGTCTGAAGTGTCTCTGCCGAATTTTTTCTCCTCAGACAGCCAGCTCTGGCCTCAAATGGCAAGGTGCTTCCATTTGCGTTGTCATGCCGACATTCCCTCCTAATTTCATTCTCGGCCTGTTTGTAAATCTCCAAAAGTTGTTTTTTTTTTTCAATTTTCGTCCTTTACATCCAATTTACCGTCTCTGTTTATCCAAGATTAATTTAGGAAATTTGCAGGCGCAAGTTGGAGTCAGCTAGCGACAACATAGATGTATTTGGAGTTCACTGGGAAAGACCTTCGTCCGTCAGTGTACATAAAAATAGGCTGATGATGGTGGTCATGATGCTGATGATGATCGCAGACGTTCTTGACCTTTTCCGTTATTCTGTATCCACGTTTTCTAGGTACAGATATTTGTGCACTTTAACCGACAATTTCATTCATGTTACCTAGCCTTTCTTAAAAACTAATCTTGCTCTGTGCTTCTCGGACTTTAAAAGAAGCCCAACCCATGTCCATATCAACTTGCGCGGCCTCATTTGTGGCTTTACCGTGGATCCACAAAGCCAGTGGGCCTATCGCCCTCGGTTTAATTTCGAACCCCGACAAGATTCTGATTTATGATACAGAACTGCATTTGGTAACGTTAGCGCTGGCACGATTACTCTGTTCCAGATTCCTCGCACCACCTCATACCACTATATTGTAGTTTCATTCTGTTTGCATTATTGCTGTATTTAGTTTTCATTTTATTTTTTATTATCTTGGCGAAAGCTTGAGTAGGTCTTTCATTCGTTTTTTTATACTGCTTGCCTATGGGTATGACTTCCTGTTTTCTTGATACTACGTCGTCACTCATCTCTTCATTAAAGATCATAATTCCCGAATTTTCTGTGCTAAACTTAAGGCATGGATTCGTCGGTGCAATGACACTTATATTTGCGGGCCTCTATAAACCCCTTGAATTGTCCACTAGTAGCAGAACGTCGTTCGCATGCATCAGCCCAACGACATTCTGTTGTATGATTTGCGCATTACGGATGTAAGATAGATCAAAACCTACTTCACTACTTTCCAGTCTTCTATGCACCTAACATAAAGCGTGGACAACAATGGAGAGTGAGGCCATCCCTGCTTCAATCTTCTGTGAATTTCCACAACGTAATTGCATTTCCGGCTTTCCCATGCGATTTGTACTCCACTTTCCTTACATATCTCCCTCAGCAGCTTCACAAAGTTGCGGTCTATGCTCTAATGCTAGAGAATATCCCATAGCAATTTCCTGGCTGCGTTATATCATGGGCTCCCTTGATATCTAGAAATGCTATCCATAAAGGTTTTTTCTGAGCTATCGAAATCTCTATGCTATATTATCCCGGACCTGGACGATGATGCCATAGACATAATCATGGTCAAAATTAATAGTCACTGGAGATCCGGCACTGTCCCACCGGAATGGAGGGAGGCCAAGGTGACGTTTATACCGAAACCCGGCAAACCACTAACAAAGGAGAACCTCAGGCCCATATCACTTACATCCTGTATTGGCAAAGTAGCCGAATATGCTATTCATAACAGGATAATAGAACACATAGAAAACCAGGAGCTTTTCAGGCACAATCTCATAGGCTTTCGGAAGGCATTATCCACACAGGACGACATGCTCATGATCAAACGGGCTATTATTGACGACCCTAGCAGGGACGTAAAGGGCCTCCTCGGTCTGGATCTTATTAAAGCATTTGATACGGTTGCACATAAACATATCCTACATGAAACCTCAACCTTTAACCTGGGAAGCAATTTTTACAATTATGTGGGGTCCTTTCTAGCTAATCGGACAGCTCGGGTCAAACTCGGGATAGTCACAGGTGGTCCATAGAATTTAGGCAACAACGACACACCACAAGGTTCAGTATTGTCCCCACTCCTCTTTAACATTGCCATGCACAGGCTCTCGGAGGAATTGTCCAAAATCCCGAGCTTGGGGCACGTCATATACGCTGACGATATCAGTGTGGGTCCCAAAGGGGTCACTCGCACCACTAGAGCAGACACTACAGGCAGTGGTAGACACCACAGAATCCTTCCTTAAGGGCACCGGACTCAGGCTATCGCCTAGTAAATCTGAGCTGCTGCTCTTTAGACAGGGGAGACAAGGTGTTAGAAACCTTGCACCTTTACAAACTCTGCCTATTAAAATCACAGACAACACAGGACGGGTCATACCCAGAGTAGAGAAAATTAAAATTCTGGGTCTTCTCATTGACGCAAGGAGCTGTAACGCTACGGCCCTGAACCGTCTCACAGGTCAGGCCAACAGTACTTTAAAGCTCCTGGGCAGGGTCTCAAATCGAAATGCAGGCCTCAAGGAGGACAATCTCATCAGAGCATATCATGCATTTTTCATCAGTCATGTGACGTACATTGCATCATACCTGAACTGGGGGAAAGGAGAGAAGGCTAAGCTAAACACACTTATACGCTCCGGACTCAAAAGGGCTCTGGGACTCCCGCACGGAACGAGTACCGAACTCCTCAACAAGTTAGCACTTCATAACACTATAGATGAGCTCATTGAGGCACATTCGATGTCACAAATTGCAAGACTTTCCAACACTAAGCTAGGGTGTAAAATTCTAGATGAAGTCGGAATACTGCCTCGAGGAGGAGACGTCTCTAAGTTCAAAATACCCAAGGAGGTGGAGACACAATTAGATGTAGACCCCATACCTACAAATATTCATCCTGTCCACAACAAGGGCAGAAGGGACGCCAAGGCCAAATGCATTCTGGGTAAACTGCCCCAACAACATAGCTCAGCTCTTTTTGTCGATGCAACTAGTTATGGATCGGGCAACCACTACGCTATTGCCGTGGTCGATGAGAGCGGTAAATTAGTAAGCGCGGCGTCACTAAGAACGAACTCCATTCATGCCGCCGAAGAAGCGAGCATAGCACTTGCAATTACAATGAGGAGAGGCTCCACGATTTTCTCCGATTCCCGTACAGCTATTAGGAATTACTCAGCCGGCTTCGTCTCAGTGGAAGCACACAAGTTACTTGTAGACAGTATTAATACTCATAATTACGACCAACTCAATAGCTAAAACCTAGTCTGGTTTCCGGCTCATGAGGGCCACTCGGTCAGCCCCAATGGCTGCAATCCTAACGAGCAAGCTCACTCTGCTGTGCGAGATCTCACATGCCGCGCATGTGAGATCAGGAACTGCTCCAGGATGACTGCGGCTCCTACAAAGACCCACTTACTACTTTTAACGAGATCACCTCACACTATAGGGACGGCAGGAGGTTTTTGCTCCCCTCCCCCATCAGAAGCTCAACCGAGCTCAGGCAGTCACATTAAGAATGATTCAAACTAAATGTTATCCCACACCTTTTGTGCTTAACAAAATTGACCAGGATTTTCCCGCGGAATGTAAAAGTTGTGGACACACTCCGTGTCTATTTGATCATATGTTCTGGCTGTGCCCCAACCAAAGGGCTTCGGATCTCAACAGTGAAAAGGACTGGAGTCGGCGCATATCCAGCGAACTCCTCCAAGATCAACTCCTGGCCGTCCGGAGAGCTCACGACATCGGGAAAGCCTTTGGCCTACCCGTGCCTACGTGGGCGGAGCCACCGACTTAGCCTGGGGGTTTGTGCCCTCGGACCCTAGTTTCTCTGGACTAAAATAAGGTTCTTGCCATGCCATGCCTCTAAACGCCTGCCTGGTCTGAACCCATTCTATAGTTCCCCTAGTATACCGTTTCTGTCCACTGTGTTCAACAGCTCTAATTTTATTGCTTTCATAGTCATCTACTTAGCACTAACGTTACTTTAACTAGTGTGTATGAGCTCGTCTCATCCTTATCACATTTGCACGTATAGATAAGGTTCATCTTACTTTTACGCCACCTAAACCGAATGTTTATATATTTATTTATTTATTTATTTATTTATTTATTTATTTACACATACTGCAGCCCGATTCTGCTATCGCAGGAGTTGGTTTGTACATTGCATTTAACAAAACATTCTTCTGAACAAATCAAATTCGACACTGTAGGAATCATGATAAATTCAAGAAAAAGAAAAAGATACAATAAGCGATAATAAACACAGCATGAATCAAGTTAACTTATACAAAAATTCCTCTAAAGGCAGTGACCTAACTTCAACTGGTAGTAAGTTCCATTTTTCTATTGTACGAGGAAAGAAGCTGAACTTAAATAGGTTAGTACGCGGTTGAAATGGTACAAGGTTAAGTTTATGGCTATTCCTAGTAGGTTTCAATTTATCAGGAGACAAATAGTTGTTCTCTAATGAGTAGCATGGGGTGTTAATGAGATTATGCAACAATTTAACGCTTTCACGATCGTTCCGCTCGGACAAAGGTTGTAGACCTGGGGCAACAAGGTGAAATGAGGGTGGGAAGTCACAGTCATAACGGCGGTATATGAAACGGATTGCTTTGTTTTGAACTGATTTGAGGGTGTTAATGTCAGATGTTTTATAAGGGTTCCAGATGGAGCAACCATACTCGAGAATGGGTCGGATGAGCCACTTATATGCCAGCAATTTTGTTTCACGCGAAGCTTTTCGCAATGTACGGGTTAGATAGCCTATCTTCATTAGCGCTTTATTGGATATGTATTCAATATGCCTAGACAATGACATGTTAGGTGTGAAGATGAGGCCAAGGTACTTATATTTAGACATCCGTTCAAGGGAAGAGTCATTAAACGAATAGTTAAACAAAGAAACAGAAGTGCGATTACTAAAATATAAGGTGACTGTTTTTACAAAGTTTATAATCAGTTGCCATTTGTCGCACCACCTGCAAAATTGTGTAAAAGAATCGTTAAGTGAAAGGTGGTCAACATTCGTGTTAATTAGGCTATACAGAACACAGTCGTCAGCATAAAGGCGGATTTTTGCGGACATATGATTCGGCAAATCATTGATATACAATAAGAACAAAAGTGGTCCGTCCACTGAACCCTGGGGACCTCCGGACGTCACATTTACTATATATATGTATACAGACGAGTTTGAGGAATTAAACGAAACATACTGGGAACGGTTATGTCTAAAGCCAGCGATCCAGTCACCTAAGGAAGAGTTAAGTATAGCGCGAAGTTTATGGAGAATCTTTGAGTGTGTAACAGGGTCGAATGCCTTTAAAAAAATCTATGAAAATGGCATCTATTTGATTTCCAGTGTCGGGAGCGTGTGAAATGTCAATCGAGAATTCTACGAGCTGAGTTATTGCACTAAACCTGCGGCGAATACCCTGCTGGGCATCACTCAAAATGTTATTATTTTAAAGAAATTCCATGATATGCTTAAATATTATAAGTTTAAGAAGTTTACATGATTCAGACGTTATTGACATCGGACGACAGTTTAATGGTGAGATTTTGTTGCCGGATTTATACAAGGGAGGATTTTTTTTTCCAATTTCCAAACCAAAGGGACTGTCGAAGTAGATAAAGACTTTTGAACAATTACAGCCAAATACCGACTACTCCAAGCACAATATCTTACAAGAAAAGCATTGTTAATGCCATCAGGGCCACAGGATTTCTTTAAGCTCCAAGCGCAAGATTAAATTCAAAACACATTCGAGAGACACTGTAATATCGCCAATTGAATAATGTGAGGCATGACTGAAGGTAGATAAGTCCAAGTTATTAGTTGTGAATACCGACTGAAAATATTTGTTGAATGCGGTAGCGCTAATTAATGGATAATTGGAAGGGACATTCTTAATAACAACTGTATTTGTGGTGGCTGAGCTGGGCAAGATTGAAGCCCAAAATTTTCTAGGGTTACTTTTCATTAGACCTTGTAATGTAACCGTGATTGCAGATCGCAGGGGGAGGCCTTCGTCCTGCAGTGGACATGAATATGATGATGATGATGATGATGATGATGATGATGATGATGATGATGATGATGATGATGATGATGAGTGTAACCCTGAAGTAGAAGTCCTTTGATAAATTAGTTCTCAGACGAAGTTCCGCCTTGGCTTTTCAAAATAACCCACCAAGAAGTTAACATCATTGCATTCGCTGAGACGTTCGAAATCATCAAAAGAATCACAAAACATCAACAATAAATGCATCGTCGACGTGTGAAAAATCAGGGAAAGTAGGATAAACAAAAGGAGTGTTAAGAGCCGAAACGGAAATGGATACGAGAAAAGCCTTGTGGTCTGAAATACTGTCTTTTACAATCGAAGCCATTATATGAAAAAAAAAGGGGGGGGGGGGGAGTAACAAAAACTAAGTCTAAAACTGCGGCGTCCCTTGTGTTCGATTCAGCAATTTGCTTTCAACCAAAATATAACGAAAAATCTAACAGCGCTTTGCTTATTTCCACATCATAGCCACTAAGCAATAAAGATAGCCATAAAATACCGGGGGCGTTAAAATCACCGAGCGAGATCAATCTTGAAAAAGACAAGATACTCTCGTGCATGAATGTATAGTTAAAGCGGGCAGCTGAGCTATGTTCGATGACGGCGGGCGGTAGATAACACCAGAGAGAGAGGTAATATTTAGTGGCAGAAAGGTGGAGAGGTCGGCCTGATTGAAATGCCTCTTGCCTGCTACTCCACGCTGGGGAAGGGGTTTGGGGAATAACAGAGATAGGATGTGAAGAGTAGATAACACCAAATACTATAGAAATACTTCCGAAAAAGACCTTACCCCAAACTGCTTCGGTATTAGGTGGGCTAGGGACTATTGAAAATTTATTTGCTTTAATAACTTTTTTCTGTGGCATTGGCCAGCAGTGCCTTGCTTTTTGGACCCGGTTGTCTAATTAGCTGTAATGGATTTCACCAAGACCTGTGGACGTGTTATTATTATGTCCGTCTTCAGGAGCTCATTCTCTTCTTGTTCGGCTAGATTACATATGAATTCGCGTTGCAGTTATTATCGTTTAAACTCTTAAACAAAAGCTCTTGTGCAACTGTTAACAGGAGTAAGATCTGGATGAGGGTTGGTTGGTTACTATTTAGAACTGAGGTTGAACAGTGCGAATAAAACAAGAGCACGAAGAAAGAAATACCACAGACAACGCGCCTGTTAACAGGAACTCTAATAGATTACAAACCACATTTTGAAGACATATATATGAAAATTAGTGCTAGGCGTGATATTTCCGCTAAGCAGTCATGACTTCACAACTGCTCAATTTTAAAGTTACAACTTCTAACGCAAAGGGAATACGTTAGGTAATAAGTAAGTGAATTTTTTTCTATTACAGCCATCGAAATGCGTGATTTGCGGTGTGCGTAATATCAGCATTTTGAGATATCACATCTGACCAGGTTGAATTGCACTTTCAAGGCGTTAAAAAGGGTTACAAACCGTGGAAAAAAAGAGAATGCACCTGATGTGCTCGATATAAGGCTTTATGCCAGCAAAACCAGTAATGTTGGACAATAAGAACGGAGAAGTTAAGGCGACACCGTGTTCATTCTAGTCTAATTCCCCACGCAACTTTTTCATTCCTTTCTTTTCTTTTCTTTTTATTTTTTAAGCGAAGACCTCGACGTCCCCACGTGGGAGGCCTAGGCCCAGCCACCATCTCTTGCTGGTTTCAATAAAGTTTATTCAGTCAGTCAGGCCTTAAGTGGCTCATTGTAATAGCTCATAACCAAGAAACGCGTCGCCCGGCCCATTGGTATACAACAACTATGGCTCATATCCAAAAAGCGCTCCTTACCCTCCAATGGTACAAAAGCTATCGTCATCAACAATGGGTGATACCTCCCTAAGCAAGCAAAAATACAAGGATTATCCCTTTCGTATTGCATAGGCTGCAAGCCCTCAGCAAAGTGAAGTGTATAGTGTGTACATTCGTTTAATATATTATGCGTACATACATGATTTTGCGGCCAATTGCTTGTCACTAATCAAGCCTTCTAGACGGGAAGCCTGCGCTACATGCGATCCCGTATATCATATGGAACGGGCCGGTGGATCACCGTACGCGAATCTTATTTCCCACGACGTGGACACCGAGGACACTACCTTGCGCGACACCAAAGCGCAAGCGCCCTAATCGCCGAACGCAGCGCCCTCCCATAGACTGACGAAAACTATCAGGTGGGATTTGCGGTCAATTGCTTGCCACTAACTAAGCCTGTGTTGCCACCTTCTAGTTGAGTGTGCCTTACCAACAAATCTTGTATGCTACATTTGTTTGGCTGCTAATCCCGACTACGTGTGCTTGTAATAGGTATAGACCTTCATACGTATCGTGTCCGCGTAGGTTGTTTCGCACGTAGCGGCAGAGTAAAGCGAACACGTACCTTGGTGTGGTTGTGGCCGGCCACCGTCTCCGCTAAATTATGCATGGCAGGCCGCTAATCTTTTGTGTTGTTTTGTGTAGCGCATCTGCTACCATGTGCGGGGGACTTCGAAATGAATCCCGGCCCTGACAAGGTAGACCAACTCCTAACCATTGTGAAGAATATGGCAGCTTCTAATTAAAATTCTCAGAACAACAGACTAAGGAGAGTAAAAGACGTAAAACGAATGTGACCGAATTAAAGACATGTCTTTATCAAATAGAAGGAACCTCTGGCCCTGACGAGGTAGTTCAGATACTTAAGCATACCCATGGCAAACTTAAAGCATAGAATCGAAAGAATCGCAACACTCAAGTTTGGTGATAGACAGCCTCAATAACACATTACGTCGAAACAGCCTTACCTTTAAAGGAATCATTGAGCAGAACTCAGAGACATGTTAGGAAACGGAAGGGCTTGTAAGTGAGTGAGTTTCTAAATATCTAGGAATTGCAGCTGGTGAAATTGAACGTGCCCGTAGAATAGGACAGAAAAGACCAGACCATACTCGGTCGATGATTGTGAAATTCTTCAACTTTAAAGAAAATACCCAATATACTGTAAGATGCACTTAAACTAAAAAAGTTGGAATCGTCTCACGTGTGGATTGAAGAGATTTTTTCACCGAGCATACAATTCATTAGGAAGAAGCTCCGATATTTCACTCGTTCCAAACAGAAGTCCAGTGAAAGATTCAAACTTCTCTTTGACGAGCTTCTACTAAACACGATTTATTTCTTAGACCAAACCATTAACGAAGTAACTGCCCTCCCGAAGCGTCACGTCCCCACGAAAACCCACTGATGTGAAAAATGAATGCTGTGATGCGTTCAAACCTCGGCAGTTTGTTTTGCAAGCAAGATCAGCTGTGTTCTTATGTTGAATCCTGTTTGATAGACATCATTCTAGGCACCGAAACCTCGTTCACCCGACATTTCGAATCATGAATTCTCCTTGCCTCCTGAATTTTCGTTATTGAGAAAAGATAGGACTAGCATATCCCAAAAGTCAAGACAACAGCCTGCACGCAAAGCGCTTGGCTTACGCCGCATGTGAAACGTTGTATTAAGAAAAAGAAACGTTCATATTCACGCGCTAAATTATCAGTATCTGGGGAAGATCGGAGGCGCTATCGCGAGCACGCGCCCTTACTGAGAACCGTAATAAAAACAGTCAAAGATAAAATTTTCAACCATGACATTTCAAATATCCTTCGCAATGACACAAAATAATTTTGGCAAGTTCTTGACCTAAATTACGCCTCAGACTCGACGGTATCGTTATCCAAGGATATTATTCTTTGTTTCGGCACATTCTTTCTTCGGCACATGTTGCCATTGAATTCAACAAGCTTTTTTTTTTCATCTGTTTGCACAGATGAGACCCCTGTACCTAGTAGCCTTCAGGCCCCTATTTTACATTCAAGCATGCACGACAATAATATCACTCAATGGGTAGCCAACCGGACTCTTGACTGGTTAACATCCCTCCCTTCCTTTTACCTCTCTCTCTCTCTCTCTCTCTCTCTCTCTCTCTCTCTCTCTCTCTCTCTCTGAAGGAGTACAGTCCTATATCTATCGTCTTTCAACTAACTCGGCTCCTAGTCCCGATGGCATCTGCCCTCAGCTTCTTAAAATGTCCAAACCTGCTGTATGTCACATTTTAGCCACAATTTTTCAGCTATCTAACGACACGGCATGCGTCCCAAACGATTGGAAAGAAGCTCGCGTATATTTAAATCTGGTGACTCGTCCAGCCCATCAAATTTACAGACCAATTTGTTTAACCAGCACGTGTTGTAAGCTTCCCAAACACATCATTTCCTCTGCTGTAATGAAGTTTCTTACAGAATATTACTTTTTCTTTGTCAATCAGCACGAATTTTTACATGATCACTCCTGCGAAACGCAACTGTTTGAATTAATGACTTGCATCACTCCATTCATTTCTTGCATCAAATTGATGCACTATTTGTAAGCTTCGCGAAGGCTTTTGAAAAGGTTTCTCACTTGCGGCTTATTCATAAACTGACCAATCATTACATAAATGCGAGAATAATTAGGTGGATTACCAACTTTTTAAATAAGCGGTAACAATCAGTTTTCGTTAATCACCATTCGTCTCCATTAATACACGTCAAACCTGGAGTACCGCAGGGCTCCCTGCTCGGGTCTATCTTATATTTAGTTTATATTAACAATATTAGTAATGGTATCTGTTCCATAGTCAGGTTATTCACTTACTATTGCGTGATCCACAGACAAATTTCTAACCTTAAGGACACCTGCTACCTTCAATTTGACCTAGACAACCTCAGTAAATGGTACGATAAGTGTCAAATCGAAATTGACATTACTAAAACAAAATCTGCCGGAATAATCACATAACCCCTGTTGTGTGATTACATAATAAACAACGTGCCCATAGCCTCTGTATCCACAATAAAATCCCTGAATGTTCGTTTGTCCTCCGATCTGTCATGGAACACTCATACATACGCGATTTTTAGTAAAGCATCCAGATCACTTGGCTTCATAAGACGCAATTGGCACTCGACTAACGCGGAGACCAAACGTCTTGCTTACGCCACCTTAGTACGCTCTAAAATCGAATACGCCTCCTGAATTGGGAATTTAGCCTACCTCAAACACAAATTGGAGTCTCTGCAAAATAAGGCTGCTCGTTTAATCACAAGAAACTACTCACGTACATCGATTGCTACGGAAATCAAATCTTCGGTTAATCTAGCTCCTCTCGAAAAACGCAGGCTACTGACACTACTTTACTTCTATCATAAACTTTACCGCGATCAGTCGTCCCACGTTACTCTAAATATCAGGCCAGCTCACCATGCGTCTTCACGACTTGATCGCCAACTTAAAATCGAACCTATCTTCTCCCGCCACTAACCTGTCTTTCCACTCACCTCTCTTCCTCGCTATCCGTCAATGGAATCTGCTTCCTGCTGACATCACATGCATAGTTAATCATGACTCATTCGTATATAGTTTAATGTTGTTCCTATAGATCTGAACTGATGGTCATCAATAATTGTTGCCCCCTCCCCTCTAAAAAAATTGAAGTAAAACAAGAAGAAAAGAGAAAGGAAAAAAGAAAAAAAATTATATTCTGGTGATGTTCTCATGATGTTCTGATGATGTTCTGGAATGATATTCTGATGTTCTGATTTAATCTGTAATTTTCCTTTCATGTTTAGTGATGTATATTAATTTTTTTATTTGCTCGTTTTATTTAGGGTTGTTTTACCATATACATGGAATACCTTTCATTATAAGGGTTTGAAGTATTTCAGGAGCCTTGAACCTTGTGATTACTATACTTTTTTACACATTGTATATACTGTGTAATAAGTCGTTGTCTTAGCACCAATTCGTGCTTAATGATTCTTGTTCTAATTCAAATTTTCTTGTTATGTATTGTGGGTATTTTTTGTCTCATTCATTCTTATCCCCCTCCTCCTATGTAATGCCCTCTGGGCTTTCTAGGGTACCTGAATAAAAAAACACGCGTATAATGTGCAGAAACGCGGCGTTTAGTCTGGAAAGAAATAGAAGCCCCCCCCCCCCTCGCACAGTTGCGTTCCATCACCGTTCCGAACGTCTCACTACCGCGAGTAGATGTGTCCGTCGCCTCCCACCACCCGCAGTTCTTGCAAGGTTTTTATCCTGTTAACTAAAGTTATCCATTCATTCAGGAGCAAAAGCAAGTCGCTTCCTGTCATGCAAGCCTCCGCTTATGCTTAGACAGCGACCTAAGCTCCTAGTTGGTGATTTCAACCAGAACGCTCACACTAACGCGGCGTTTCTAACCGAAATGGAGTGAGAGCTAAGATTTGACTTGGTCACTCCCAAGAAGAGTGTCACTGCAAACAAGGAACGTGCATAGACGTGGTGTTCCACTACCACGGTGCCGTTAAAGAGTTTCGGTACATCTCCTGCTACTTTACAGACCATAAGGTCACGATTATGTCTTTGAACGTCGAGAAACCACCGCGAAGCCCCAGTGGCGGTGTGGGGTTAGGCGATCTCTTACCACCGGACGACACTAAAAATGCACTTTGACAAATTAAGTCACGAGGCACAACAATCATATGTGTCTTTAATTGCGTTCGGGTTATGTTAGACATTCGTAATACTTACTGGCGACAAGCAAACCGCACCTACACGTAGTGCATTGAGTGCTCGCAAGTGTCGTTGAGAGGTTGACATAAAGGGCCACACGTGCACTTCACACTGCGGTTCGTTATGTCTTGCAAGCAGTCTGACCCCTCAGATTATATAAGTTAATGCGTTACCAAATGTGCTGCAAGCACTTGTTACACGTGTTACAAGAGCAGGCAGCTACCCAAGGGGGGGCCCGGAAGTGCCCGGGCCCCCCTCCCCGAAATTAAGACACATACCCCCTCCCCCCCCCTCCCCGCACACGCCAACACTTTTCACACACATTCCTAAAGCGCCACAAAATCAATGTTGAAACCTGACAGCTAATCGGCGGTCAAGATTTTGCTGCTTTTTTTCACTCCTTCTCAATGGCGGTAGATAGATCGGCATCCTCTGGGGTGCGAAGGCCAGTTTTCTCATCGATTCCGTGCCCAGGCGATTAACTCGAGATGCATTCAGTTGTCAACGTCTTTTCGATGGTCAGGCGCATCGCTGTTGCTTCGTTAGTTCAACCTTGTTTGTTTAGACTAACCCAGGGACCAGGAAAGGGATTCGGTTCATAGTCAGCTGGTCTGTATGCACGTGGAACGAGTTGCGGCCAGAGAAAACGCAAATTGCGTTTAACATTTCCTCTTGCTTCATTATTTCCTCGAGTAACGGCTTGCCGTGCCGCTTACAGATCCTCGGAGTCATATACCTGTGATATGGTCAAAGTGGAAAATAAAATAATGCGAGACAGCGTCCATCATCAAACCCTCCAATAACCCTTAAACTCATAGGGAATATGACTGTCACCCCTAAACTCGTCTGGTTTGTCCCTAATTGTACAGCTCTTTTGGTCCAAAATTGTCAACTGGAAACAAGAGTCGCAAGGAGTTGAGAAATTAGGCGATCTAGTAAGGGAGAGAGCCAAGGCAACATCCAAAAAGGGAGGAAAAGTGAAAATTATCAAATTTAACCGTTGTTTATGAAAATATTTATGGATCAACATCTTTTTATTTAAAAAAGAAGTAGAACAGAAAAAGGAAAGGGAGAACAGTTCCGTGTGTTCTGAATGACGGTTCTACAGTTATCATTCGAGCCGCCTAACGTAGCCGCTTCTCTGCTGTGCTTACGTAGGTGTTTTTTAACCTTCCGCGGTGGGAGTAGTACTTCTACAACCGCAGCGTCCTGCGCTCTATATTTGCGGTTGTACGGGACTGGCAGCCACGCATCGTTACGTAACTTCCCAAATAACAATACGAGTCGGTTGTGGCACCTGGTAGAGCATAAACGAGGGATCCAAAAAAAAACTGGGGTTGTTCCGCAAATATATATTTCTGTATAATTCTTCCAGAGCTGATTCAAAAAACGCTACTGTAGTCGGATAAAAATTAAGTTTGCAGTAGTGTTGGGCTGCTGAGCACGAGGTCGCGGGATCGAATCCCGGCCACGGCGGCCGCATTTTGATGGGGGCGAAATGCGAAAACACCCGTGTGCTTAGATTTAGGTGCACGTTAAAGAACCCCAGGTGGTCAAAATTTCCGGAGTCCTCCACTACGGCGTGCCTCATAATCAGAAAGTGGTTTTGGCACGTAAAACCCCAAATATCATTATTATTATTAAGTTTTCAGTAAAGCCCCGCCCACGCCCTCTTAACCGCCAGCCACTGTTCCTCCGCGAGGCTGAAATAATTCGTACTTCAAACTGTTACCCAAATAAGGCGGTAACCACAAAAATAAAATTATTAGCGCGTAATTTATTTTATACGCTTTCCCTCGCCTCTTATAGTGGAATGGCCAAAGCCTAATTCTTTATTGAACTGAAATAACATGCTTGCTTTGCTGCAACTATTTCTTGTCAAGTTTCACTTCGGTTCGCACTGAAGTTTCATGAGTAAAACGGGTTCAGCAGTGAAATGAACGGCACCGCAGACTTTTGAAGGGTGAAATGCTCAGACTCCATACACTTCGTCCATGTCTGTTGCACACCTCATCGCTTCCGCCGATGAAAAGATTTCAAGAACAGCAGGTGCTACGGAGGTATCCAGTACGACGGCATTTTGAAAAGACCGCATGACGACGATTTTGATTGCTTCTGTGATTGACTGGCGAAGTAACACAAATTTTTTTGTTCTTGTTTTTTTTTGTGCCTTATTTATTTTTCATTTATTTTTTTTATTTTCAAATACTGTTGGCCGTCTTGGCCGTAACAGGGTGGGTACAGCTGGTACGCACATCACGTAAAAAATGTAAACACGTTACACATGAAAATAGGACATGAAGCAATGAATCTTGGAAATACAATGCGAAACAAATAATGAAATACAGATACAATAGTTTGGCTAAGAAATACATGTTTCTAACATTGTGACAGTGATATTGGAAGCAGCATAAAAGAAAGACTATTGTATGTATTTCTAGAATAGTGTGACAATGTTTGCATGGCACCACTAAGATTAAATTTCATAAGAGGTTTTTAACGTGTTCCTCGAAGATTTTAATGCTACTCGACTGCAAAACAGACGCCGGCAAACTGTTCCATTCCTTAATCGTTCGCGGAAAAAATGAATAAGCGTACATGTCCAGATATGCTCTTGGAATTGAGAACATGCAATGATTGCTTGATCTGACGTTTCTAGCCTGCCTGGGAGCAAGATAA
The DNA here is from genome assembly GCF_050947875.1 of Dermacentor variabilis. Lineage (NCBI taxonomy): Eukaryota > Metazoa > Arthropoda > Arachnida > Ixodida > Ixodidae > Dermacentor > Dermacentor variabilis. The sequence goes on from NC_134569.1 coordinate 32,641,523, forward strand.
TGCGTGGTTTCAATATTGAAGTGGCCTTTTGATAACAAACAAAGAAATTTAAGTCGAGCTAACTTCCGCCGTTGAGCCAGTGGAGGCAAATCAAGTAACCGAAGCATTTCAGAAACAGAGTCAGTACGATAATACCGGGAAAGAATGAACCTTGCAGATTTTCTCTGTATCTTCTCAATGCGGTTTATAATTCCGGATTGAAACGGATCCCAAATGACACTGGCATACTCTAACGTTGGTCTAATGTAAGTTAAATATGCAAGTAGTTTGACGGATGTCGTTGCTAGCTTTAATTTTCGGCGAAGGAACCATAACTTTTTTTCTGCAGCTCCACAAATTCTGTCTATGTGTGATTTCCAACTTAAGTCTTTCGAAATTGTTAAACCTAGGTATTTTATCGTTTCAGCTTCGGTAAGAATTGTTGAGTTCATCTCATAATTACACTCAATAACATGCTTTGTTTTGCTTGTAACTCTGAGCATGACTGATTTAGAATCGGTAATTTTCATTTTACTTTTTGCGGCCCAGGCTTCTACAGCTTTAAGGGCTTGACTAAGTGACGCCTGATCGTTTTGGTTATTGATTTCACGATATAATAAACAATCGTCTGCAAATAACCGGATGGTTATGTCATTACTTATGTAATGAGCAATATCATTTATGTAAACTAGAAAAAGAAGTGGTCCTAAAACGGATCCCTGTGGAACGCCTGAGGTTATTTTTAATTGGTTAGATTTGTTACCATTTATTTCAACATATTGTATCCGATCTGTAAGATATGAGCGGATTCACATAACAACATCATAATTTATATTCATTTCCATCAGTTTTTTTAATTCATTCATTATGTACAACCAGATCGAAAGCCTTCGAGTAATCTAAAAATATAGCGTCGACCTGATTTCTATTGTTCAAGGAAGCTGAAAAATCGTTGATCGTTTCTATCAACTGTGTGACAGTCGAAAGGTGCTGTCGAAACGCGTGCTGGTTGGGAAAAAAAGCTTTCTTGTCTTCAAGGTAGGTGTAGATTGACTTTGAAACTATGTGTTCAAGTAGCTTGCAGCATACACACGTGAGTGAAATTGGCCGATAGTTTCCAATATGTTGCCTTTCACAAAACTTGTGAACCGGAACCACTTTTGCGACCAGCCAGTCATCTGGGACCCGTTCTTGTTTCAGCGAAGAATCAAAAAATGATCTCTAGATAGTAAGCTACCCATTCCGCATATCTGCGCAGAAAGGCATTTGGTATGCCGTCTGGACCTACAGATTTCTTATCGTTAATTTTAAGCAAAAGAGCTACAATGCCTTCATGCGAAACCTGAATATTAGGCATTGGTGATGTGATGTGAGAAAGACCATCTGCAGAAGGGTCAGTAAAGACAGATTGAAAAAAATCATTAAAACATACTGCCATACGCGAGTTGTCCGACACAAGTTCGTCATTAGCGACATTGACACTTGGAGCTTCGTTATTATGCGACAAATGGCGCCAAAAACGGTGCGGATCGTGCTTCATGAAATTAGTTAATGTCACGTCATAGTAATTTGTTTTAGCAGCAGCCATATTTGTGCGCAATATAGAGCTTAGCGCCGAAATTTTATTATGATCTTTGTTTGACTTCTGTCTCTCACGGTTAATTTTCCTCTTTAAATGTACAATTTCGCGGGTTATCCACGGGTTCCGTTTATTTATTTTCTTCTTCCGAGTTGGCACAAATCTGTTTACGCAGTAAAAAACGATATCTTTACACGCAATCCACATCGCATTGACGTCATCCGTCGAAGTGAATTCATCAAAACACAGCGAAAGATGATCAATAATGCTTGTGTCATCGGCTCTATCGAAGCACAGAACATGCGTAGTACTGCCAGCCTTCGGGTATACAGCGGTAGACTTTATCTCCACATAAACTAGCTTATGATCCGAGAGGCCGGTTTCAACCGATACGTCGTAGTCTTCAAATCGCCCGTCTAGGAACACCAGGTCTAATACAGATCTTGATTTCCCAACTACGCGTGTGCACTCATCAACTACCTGTTGTAAATCCTTACTGAAAGCTATTTCTAGAAGTAGTTCACAATGGGCATCTTCGCGAGGCTGAGCGCTAAGCGTGGACCAATCAATCCCTGGTAAGTTGAAATCACCAGCAATGATTATGCGACAGCTGCGCTTTTTAAGGCTTTCTAAGTAAAGCTGCATATCTTCAAGATAGGAAATGGGCAATTTAGGCGGTCTATAAACAGTTCCAAGAATTATCCTTGTTTTATCTAGCTTAATTTCACACCAGATGCTTCCATGTGTTGGAATGCCAGTAATTTGCGCACAGTAAATATCGGCCTTGAATACAATAGCAACTCCACCCCCACGAGCATCGCGGTCTCTTCGTATGATTTTGTAATTAGGTGGTACGAGCTCTTGGTCATGTATTTCGGGCCGCAGCCACGTTTCGGTTATTGCAAGCACATGGGGATTGTAATTAGCCAGGATATATTCTAAGTCTCCAATTTTGTTTACTAAACTTCTAGCGTTCAAATTGATCAAGCGGAAGGCATTCGAATCACATTTTGTGTTCCGTCAGTCACCCGTACCAGCAGTAGGGCGTCTGTTAGGATACGGAACCTTCACACGGCTGCGCTTTGATCGATCCCACGTGTACACGTCAGAGTCCACATGTAGTTTGTCGTAATTCAAGCGCACGCGATGCCCGTCCTGCCTTTCTTATTTCGCGGAATCCCAGAGCATTTTACGCTTCGCCAGCGTTTCTTTTGAAAAAGCATCAGAAATAGAGACGCCACTGCCCTTCAGCTTTCTGCATTGTTTGTAAATTTTAGCTTTTTCCCTAGAGTCATACAACCTGAGAATTACAGGTCGAGGCCGGGCGCTCTTTTTTCCTATCCGATGTATTCGTTCCACGGTACTCAAGTTGACGCCAAGTTTTTCTTCGAATACACCTTCTAACACTTTCGCTTCAAGGTCAGTTAAGGATTCCTTCTCGCCTTCTGCTATTCCAAATACCACTAGGTTATTCCGCCTATTTCTGTCCTCCAAGCTGTCCATTCTTTCCTGCTGCTCCCGAAGTGTACTCTCTAACTGTTTTACTGTTTTAGACAATTGAGCAATTGTACTCGCCTGTTCTTTAAATATTTTAAGGCTGTTTTCAACCACCTTCAGCCGCTTGCTCATGCTCTCTAGATCTGATTGTATTGCTTTTTGGCCATCGCACAATTCCTTCAACATCACCTTCGTTTCTGGCCCATGGTTCATTTCTACGTCGCCAGACAGCAACAGACACAAAGATGCAAAGCCGGAAAAAATCACTTCTGGGCACGGCAGCACAACAGCAAAGCGATTATCATCCTTGTAGCCATAAAAATTGTAATAACTAACCTGTTCAAGCAACAGAAGGCGGTTAGACGACATTGCATACGCTGTGCGGCCGTGCCCACTGAAGCCGTAGTTTGACAGTGGCCGATTTATAGTGTCGGACGTGATTCCCGTCTCTTGCCGATGGTCTCCGTGTCCGAGAGTAAAGTTGATAGAACGGTCCAGTTGAATGCCGGTACGGTCCAAAGGTCCGATGGCGCACTGGTTCCACGCATGCAGCTGGTATGATGCGGCGATCAGCATCACCTGTTAAGCAACAGAAGGCGGTTAGTCGACATTGCATACGCTGTGCGGCCGTGCCCACTGAAGCCGTAGTTTGACAGTGGCCGACATATAGTGTCGGACGTGATTCCCGTCTCTTGCCGATGGTCTCCGTGTCCGAGAGTAAAGTTGATAGAACGGTCCAGTTGAATGCCGGTACGGTCCAAAGGTCCGATGGCGCACTGGTTCCACGCATGCAGCTGGTATGATGCGGCGATCAGCATCACCTGTTAAGCAACAGAAGGCGGTTAGTCGACATTGCATACGCTGTGCGGCCGTGCCCACTGAAGCCGTAGTTTGACAGTGGCCGACATATAGTGTCGGACGTGATTCCCGTCTCTTGCCGATGGTCTCCGTGTCCGAGAGTAAAGTTGATAGAATGGTCCAGTTGAATGCCGGTACGGTCCAAAGGTCCGATGGCGCACTGGTTCCACGCATGCAGCTGGTATGATGCGGCGATCAGCATCACCTGCTCAAGCAACAGAAGGCGGTTAGACGACATTGCATACGCTGTGCCGCCGTGCCCTGTATAGATCGCCTCTTATAGTGGAATGGCCAAAGCCTAATTCTTTATTGAACTGAAATAACATGCTTGCTTTGCTGCAACTATTTGTTGTCAAGTTTCACTTCGGTTCGCACTGAAGTTTCATGAGTAAAACGGGTTCAGCAGTGAAATGAACGGCACCGCAGACTTTTGAAGGGTGAAATGCTCAGACTCCATACACTTCGTCCATGTCTGTTGCACACCTCATCGCTTCCGCCGATGAAAAGACTTCAAGAACAGCAGGTGCTACGGAGGTATCCAGTACGACGCCATTTTGAAAAGACTGCATGACGACGATTTTGATTGCTTCTGTGATTGACTGGCGAAGTAACACAACTTTCTTGTTCTTTTTTTTGTGTGTGCCTTGGTTGCCAACTGCTGCTTTCTTTAAGTTGTATTCTACTAAAGTAATCTTTATTTTACACTTTGGCTTCTTTACTTGTTCTTGTGAGTGTTCTTCCTGCGCTTCCTTCCTGCGCAAGTCCATTTGGCGTAGTTCCTTGTTTGCCAAGTAAAGGAGAGGTGTATCGCACAGGCGTACCTGTAAAATACACCTTGCTTCATTTGTCTTTTGTGGGTTTACGAGTTTTTATGTTGTACGTTATTCACATTTGTACTAATAAAGGTACCCCGCACCTCATTTGCATAGAAGTTACCTTGGGTTGCCCCCTCTCCCCGAAAAAAAAAATCCTGGGTACAGGATCTTTTTTTCAAAATGACGACGTACTTGATATCTCCGGAGCATCTGCTGTTCTTGAAGAGTCTTTTCATTGGGGGAAGCGATGAGGTGTGCGACAGACATGGACGAAGTGTAGGGAGTCTGAGCATTTAACTCTTCAAAAGTCTTCGGTGCCGTTCATTTCACTGCTGAAACCGTTTTACTCATGAAACTTCAGTGCGAACCGAAGTTAAACTTGACAATAAATAGTTGTAGCAAAGCAAGCCTGTACAGGTTTTTAACACGCTGCCGAACTTTTTTTTTATTCGCCAAGCAACCGGTATACCTACAGGCGCGCACGTATTTGCGGCATGGCGTGGGCTTCAGGTCGCAGCGTATGCGGGCATTATACAGGACAAATGTAAACAACGTTGAGCGAACGCCCTTCCGGGGTTCTTCGAGAGCACATTCGCTATGCAGCCAGAGACTTCGTAGCCTACGCGGACATGCGATAACCCTTTCCAACGATCCAATTTTCTTTTTCACTGCATTCTTATTGTTGTTTAATTGTTTTGCGTAGGTGGGCTGTGTACCACAGTGCTGCTACGGCTTCCCTGACGTTGGTTAAACTTTCGTTCTCAGCACGCTCCCCCACCACCTACGCAGTCAACGTGTCCGCTGTGATCCCTAATGCTACGTTGCACCAACTGCAGCGACGCTCCTTCCAGTCGTGGAGCTCGCCCCCAAGTAAGCGTGCGGTGATAAACATATTAAGGATACTGTCGTATGTCCGTACAAGTGTCGCCTAAGTCCGAACAGCAGATTGCATCAAGAAAGAGGCAACCACGAGCTACGGCTCACTGACAACTGAGATTTATTTCACCAAGTATTCCTTACATAGAGAAAACAGATATAAAACGTCGCAGTTTCGTTTGAAAGGCGAAGCTACAGAAAATTAGTGGATATCTATACGAAGTCAGGATAGTAGTTTTATCGGCCATATGAGCTTGTAAACTTCCGCTTACTAATCAAATTAACAAGCATGGTGTCACGCGCGCACAAGCAGCATGAGCACATCGCACTCGATGATCGCGCACACTCGCTGTCAAAACGCTGGAGTGAGGATGCATGGCAGCAGCAGCGAGCGAATTTACCTTCGTGCTGCGTCTCGCTTCAATGCGAACTAAGCGGCGAGAGCATAGCACACACCAAGCAATCAGCACTCGGCGAGCTGCTGTCCCCATTGCAGATGGCCTTCAATATACAGCGCACGCGGTCGCGCCGGAATAGGACACCCCCCCCCTCCCTCCGCTCACCCCCAGTGCCTTGCGCACGGCGGAAAACGGAGCGCTTTCTCCCTGCTTTCCTCCCTTGCGCGCACAAGATTGAGTCGCCATGGTCGGCTTGCCCTCGCACGCTTTCGCTCGCAAATACAGCATACGGCGCGCGGCGACGATATTATCGCCCTTGAACTTTATACGAAACATCACGGTGACGGCGACGGCAGAAACCTCCTGGAGTGTCCACATAATTGCTATCGCAATAAGATGTGTAAACAACGTGCATCTGAAAGCCATCATTGCAGAGTAGTAGCGTAGGGGAAGCTTCGTCATAAAACATGCTTTTTTATTTACTTTTAATATCACGGATGGAGAGCCGACGTTAAGCGTTTAAATTTTTATGCAACACCGATGCTTCTTGCATTTATTGCGAAAGCCGGTGCTTGCGCTTTAGTGAACTATGAAAATTCTGTGCTCCAGTGTCACTATACATACAATGGTGCGGCCGATGTCTCGAACCAATCGCGTTTACGGACAAAGAAACTAGCTCTGAAGCAGTCATCATGGGAGTCCTTCAATATCTCTTCTTACGCAAATATGACCTCAGTGCGCAGTCGAAATTGCGAAATTCAATTATCCTTGACTACAAAAGAACGGCACGCGACCGTACACTTATTTGGCTCACCGAACTAGTGTTCGGCGAACTCCTTCGAATCATTTGACTGGAACGCCTTTCAGCGATATTGTCCTCCGTGAACAATCCCCTCAGGGAACTGCTAGCGAGAAGAGGCAGGCCTGCTGAGGCAGTCTTACTCAGACAGCTTTTAACGTGAGTGAGTTCTGGGAAAGTAGGCAGCGCTTTTACATCGCCTGCAAACGTAGTAAGCTCGACCGGTAACCTTCATTAAGGATAAACGCAATGGAAGCGAGCGGAGATCTACCGCACAAGCTGCAGCTCCTGAGACTAGATTTGTTAGCGGATTGCCATGCGAAATAATGGTAATGCACTACGGGGCGATGACAACACGAAAGCGCTTCTTGGAACTTTTTGCAAGATTGCTTCATATTATGGGCCCTGAAGAATGGCATAATGGCACCCACATAAAGGACACAGAAACAGAAAATGTGGACAGCAGACGGGAAGACAACTCCCAAACGTCTCCGCTGAAGACGCACTCCATGCACTTGAATAAGATAAATATCGAAGTTTTCGCGATCATACAGGATAGCATTGTTATAGAACAGAACCAGATGGCACCCGCGGACGCAGCCATTATACAGACAACTGTAGTCTACGGAGAAGGCATCGCTAATGGCAATGCGCTTTCGTTCCCTAGTCATCTGCAGCGACAATACTTGTGCGAGTGTAATCACTCTCGCGACGCTCTTAGTTTTCAAATAAAATAAATAATTATGCAGATCCCACGCACTGTGGGAACCTATGTAAGCGAAGCTTTCCGTGCTGGATGCTTTGATTGACGATAATTAGCGGTGATGTTGACGGCTGAAGCTTAATTTGTTCAACGTTTATGCTAACACGACAGTGGTGAGTTGACGTTAAACGTTACCTTGCGTACACCACTGCTGTTTGTCGGCGTAGTGCACAGAACACACAGGGTGGGGTGTTTGCTTGAGGCGTTGTTGTGCGCTATATTTTATAACCTCTGAGAGAATTACCGCAATCGAACACGATCTCAACGATCGGCGCATCGAACACCTCTCATTGAGCTCATCCCGCACAGAAAACGAAAGGAAGGAATATTTATCCTCAATATCTACGATACTCCATCTCAACGCCATAGCCGATTTCTAACCCTCTTCAAAAAGGCCCTTAACATCGCAGGCAGCAGCCCCCTTATCATCGGAGGTGACTTCAATCTCCCGCACACAGGATGGGGTTACAGACACAGCTCTGCTGCAGGTCGTAACTTATGGCAAGACTACCATGATGTCGGACTTACACTCATTACTGACTCAGCCTTCCCCACTCGCACTTCTACTGAACGAGACACGACACCAGACCTCACTTTCACCAAAAACGCAGACAACGCCCATTGGCGCAACACCCAACACGACCTCGGGAGTGATCACTCTATCATCGAAATTACTCTCCCACACCTAACAGCAGTTATGAGAAGAACAAAGGACTTTACTTGGACGGACTTGGATGCGCTCCGTAAACGCCGTGTAACAGCAACGACGGACACTCCCATAACCGACATAGAATCATGGTCATGCGATCTACTGTCTGATACTAAATCGGCTACCTGCATTATCACAACAGATGCCCCGACTGAGCGTATGGACAGTAGACTCGCCCACCTTATCGAGGCCAAATCAACAATCCTCTCTAGATGGAAGGGACAACGGCTCAATAGAAGACTCAGACGAAAGGTCGCACTTCTCAACAAGGAAATTGAAGCACACTGCCGCGTTCTAAGTCAACAGCAATGGACAGAGCTTTGTCACTCTCTAGACGGGCAGCTCCACCACCCCCGCTCGTGGAAAATCCTCAAACATCTTACTGATAGCACCACCACCCGCTCATATCAACAAGATCGCCTCACCAAGCTTTTATTCACAGAAAGCAAGACGCATGGCCAGGACCACATTAGGAATACCTTATGTCAAAAGTACATCCCATCTGTGCCCACTCAACCTCACGGGCCATACACAGGGACCTCCAACCCTGCCCTTGATGAAGATTTCAGCGTGGCAGAGATTCATGCTGCCCTGCATAAGCTGAACAGCCGTTCGGCGCCAGGCCCAGACGGTGTTACGAATAAAACACTAAGAAATCTAGATGACCCCTCGGTGCAACAACTCACCGAATACATCAACTGCTGGCGCCAGGGATCCATTCTCCTGACATGGAAAACGGCCAAAGTAATCCTCATCCCCAAACCCGGTAAGCCATCTAGCCTCGCCAATCTCCGGCCCATATCGCTAACTTCATGTGTAGGCAAGGTCATGGAGCACGCACTCCTAAACCGTGTAAACACTCACCTCGAAGACACATGTGCTTACCCGCACTGAATAATTGGCTTTAGACAGCATCTTTTCACCCAAGACGCTATGCTCCAACTTCAGCATAAAATCCTAGATGGCGAATCCCGTCACACGAAGGCGATCTTGGGCCTCGACCTCGAGCGCGCCTTCGATAACATAAGGCACTCCACCATCTTTGAACGCATCTCCTTGCTCAACCTTGGAGAACGCACTTACAACTACATAAGAGACTTTCGATCCAATCGGAAGGCCTTCCTGTCGGTCGGAGACATTCGATCGGAGGAACTGTCCCTCGGCAGCACGGGCACACCGCAAGGCTCTGTCATTTCCCCAATACTGTTTAATCTGGTTATGCTCGGATTAGCACAAGAACTACAAAAACTCGATGGCATTGAACACACCACATACGCCGACGGCATTACAATCTGGACTGCAAAGGGCAGTGACGGCCAAATCGAAACTGCCCTACAAGACGCCATTGACGCCGTAGAAAATTATCTTGAAGGCACGGGACTCCGCTGTTCCCCTGAGAAAGTCGGAGCTTCTCCTATACCGCCCCACACTCCGTGGACGCCCCCCGCGGGGCTGCACGAATAAACGCCAATACGAGGAAATAGAGCTCAACCTGAGGGATGGCAGACCTATACCCGTGGTCCCTAGCATCCACGTTCTTGGTATGACCATAGAAGCCAACGGAGCTAACTCTACGGCTATCTCCAAGATCATTCGACAGACCGCTAATACATCCAGACTGCTGAAACGAGTGACCAACCGGCGAGGGGGTATGAAGGAAGAAAGCCTCATCCGCCTTGTTCAATCTTTCATCGTCTGTCACATTACTTACGTTGCGCCCTTTCTCAACTGGTACAAAGCTGAAAAGACCAAACTGGACATTATCATCGGAGGAGCCTATAAGCAGGCCTTAGGACAACCCAACCACACCAGCACGGAACTTCTACTACAATTAGGTATCCACAACACGCTAGACGAGTTAACAGAAGCCCAACGTCGATCCCAACTAGAGCGGCTTACTCTAACGGAAACGGGCCGCAGAATTCTAAACAAGCTTAATATCACCTACCACCGTCAACATGGAGACAAACACCCAATACCACGCGACATTCAGCAATGGATACACGCCGACCCTATTCCGAAAAACATGCACCCAGACTACAACAAAGAACGCAGGAAGGCACGAGCTACCTCCCTCATCAAAGCTTATGCCAACACCGCGGGCGTCACCTTCGTCGACGCAGCTGAGTACCAAGATGGACGGCGCTTTGCGGCGGTTACCGCGGCAGGCGGCTTGCTCCGACATGCTGCCAGCATCGTTACCAAAAATTCCGAGACGGCCGAGGAAGTGGCCATCGCCCTGGCCATTCTTGACCCAGCCTGTCACACCATACTGAGCGATTCTCGCGCAGCAATCAACAACTACATCAAAGGTCGTATTTCTCAGCAATCACTCCGTATCTTACGACAAGCCCCGCATTCGCCTGAAAATCAAATCACCCTCGTCTGGATCCCAGCACGCGCCGGCGTTGTCCAGCCGCACCTCACCAATCTCAGCGAAGTCACACACTCCGTAGCACGAGGACTAGTCAACCGTGCCGGAGACGGTGCTGGTGCACCCGCAGGACGCCACCGCCTTACAAGATGGAACGACCTTGTGAAATCATTTTACCTCGCAAGAAGAACCTTCCCCACCCCTCACCGCAAGTTAAACAGGGCACAGGCAACCACCCTTCGCCTGTTACAGACGAATACATACCCCTCCCTCACACGCTATCACACTATATACCCCGACATCTACCCGAGCCAGACGTGCAAAGTCTGTAAAACTGAATCAGCAACACTCCCCCACATGCTATGGGAGTGCAAACGTCACCCAGACCTTAATCCCGTGACCCTCTCGTCGAGATGGCACGCCGCCCTGCGCAGCTCCCATCTCGACGACCAACTCTGGGCGACCCAGCAGGCCTACGAAGCGGCGAAGAGGCAAAACCTCGACGTCCCATCGTGGGAGGCCTAGGCCCAGCCGACTGAACTGCTGGTGCTCATTAAAGTTCACTCTCTCTCTCTCTCTGAGAGGGTTGAACGTTGTCATGTCCTCACATGGCAGATCGCATTGTGGCAGAAGTATTAAACTTGAATCGGATCATGGGGTGGTACGTTCCAAAACCACACTCGGATTATGAGGCAAGTCGTATAGTGGCGGACTCCGGATTAATTTTGAGACCGTGATGTTCTTTAATGTGTCCCAAAATCTAAGTGCACATGCGTTTTCCATTTCCTGCCATGCAAAACACCGCTTTCACCCAAGCCAGTATGGCGCTGCTCATAGGCGGCGCCACTGCGTTCACAATATGGCGGCGCCTACGAAAAAACGGTGTATACGTGCTGCAAAAATAGGTTCGTGTAAAAAAATAAAAGCGAAATAAACAGACAGGGAAGCGACCAACGAGTAGAGAAAAGACAAAACCGGTGCGTTTAAGAAAGTAAATATACCACTTATAAATGAGCCGAATTGGCAATCAGGATGTCTGCACAAAAAACAATAAATAAATAGGAAAAAAAACAATGAACACACCACATTTCAGTGTGCCTTTCTTGTCTATGAATTCGTTAGCTGCGTTAAACACCAGCCTAGAGGACGCGTTCGAATAGGTCTCCTTTTTGCAGCTACGCAGTACTGAGTCCGATTTATCACATCTTCAGTGGTTTTCTTGATGGCCGACGCCGGAATTCTACAGCAGACATCCGATATCCTTGCCTTGAACTAATATGACCTCCGTCATCATCATGTAAGCACGATCTTTCACATAACCCTAAAGAAAGAAATCGAGTGAAGAGAAGTCAGGTGACCTAGCCGGCCAACTTACAGGCCCGTGCCTTCCAATCTATTGCGCATGAAAAGTGGCATCCAGCCAGTTTCGAGCTCGGCTGTTTCTGTGTGCGGGTGCCCCATTTAGCTGATACCACAGAAATGGAAGACATGACAGCGGGACTTCGCTGAGAAAGTCATCCACCGCTCCTTCAAGGATTTCGTTAACATAACGCTTTGCAGTCAGTGTATGATCGTAGAAGATGGGACTGATTATATATAACCAGCGTAAATTACGAACCACACATTCAGCGACCACTAGTACTGTTGCCGAGTGCGCTTTACCCAGCGTCGATATATGGCACAGTGGTTGGGTTCTGTGCAGCCAGGACCCTGAAGCCAATAATGTTGATTCCCTTGATTCTGTGATGAATGCGGTCGCTTTCGGATATAGCTGAGTTTACACGCCGGCACAGGGCGAGGACATCTTCAATGTAAGACGTGTACGACTCCACGGAAAATCGAACACGCTGGTCGAGCTTCTCTTTCGCAATCTCGATGCGAATACCCGGAACATCAAAAATAGCACGAAACTTCTGTGTGAAAGTGGTCCAGTCAGGGAACTCGGGCTCATGATTCAAGAACCAAGTTTTAGCTACGCCGGAGATGTAGAAAGGGACTTCGCGTAGTTTATAAGAATCGTCCCACCAATTGTAGTCGCTGACTGGATAGTAGTTATCGAGCCATGGAGTCTTCGACGTCTTTCCCGCGTAAGCCAGCGAATACTTGGGGGCCACGCTGACGGCTGTTGATTATTCAGACGGAAGAAGGCTGGGCAGAGACGGCGCCATCAGTTGTACAGGGTGGGTCTTGAGTGGACATTGCAGCACACGGTGGCGTGATGCGACGACCCGAGCGGAGCTCCAGGGAGGAATGGTGAGAAGACTTGGGGAACAGCAGCCTCCTTGAGCAGCCTCCACCACTTCTGAGAAACCTTTATTCTCGAAGATCCCGCGCTACGACGACAAAGACGTCGCGGCTCTGATGATGACATACGATGATGACAGCAATCGATACTGATATGTACAGATGACGAAGATGAGTTGCGAATACCTTGCTCAAAATATGTGCATTGTGTTACGAATTTACGCAAAGATGTTTTTTTTTACTCTCTCTGTCATGTGTTAACATTCAGATAAGTGAACTTTTCGTGCATTGAGAGCCCTGTTTCCCTGTGCATCAACCATGACCGTTTAAAGGTCCTGCCAATACGGAGTCTATTTCTTTCTTTAACGGCCGTGGGCTCAATCGACCCAGACAATCGGGATCCAATATCGGATGAGCCTCTTCTCCTGTATGTGTCTGCACTGCCGTGTCAGAGGGGACGTTGCTATTTTATCGGCGACTGCAGTGCAGAGCTTACCGCTGCCAAAGTGCATCTGAAGTGACCTTCTGCGAGGAACGGCAATGGAAAGACAATCGGCAATGCCACTACTGTTCGATCTTTTTCTTTTCTTTTTTCTGGCAGCCCTGGTTTACTCAGCGTGTGCACGCAGCGCAGCTGCATGCTGTGAAGTATAGCGTTGCCTGTGTGCTGCAAATGGTGGGAAAACTCTACCAGACCGGAGCCTTCTGATCGCTTAGTAACAGCAACGCCACCACCGATGTTAATGAATAGAATGCACCTCCACGCGCATGCCAGCCAGTCTAACTTTTTTTTAATTTTTTAATGAGAAAGGAAAAGAAAAACGAGGGAATTATTACAATATTTGGAACAATATTTGAATATAATTGGGTTAGCCTTCGACACGCGACGCGGCAGCAACCGCGGTTTTGTTTCACCGGTAACAGGCTGTGGATATCTGAATAAATCCTTCTCTATTATAATACTCGTCTTCTTTTTTTTATGCGTTGTACGAGGTTCCCACGGTGTCTTCAGTGAACTAAAAGGAGTCAGCCTGCTTATATTTAATGCAAATGGGCGACAAGCTATTGGGGATGTGTAGGCAAAGTTCAAACTATACTATGTAGCTTAATTACGGCCTTTACAGTAAGTTACGCGTTATAAGTGTGTTATGAAAGCTTTCTAAGTGTGTTTTAAGAACGACCGCCTTGCATACGGCGCCCGCAATGGAAGGCTGACGCTAATAATAGTACCAGCGAAAGTTTTCCGACAGTTTTAAAATATCGTCTTTTTTTTTTTCGCTTAGGTTTCATTGATGACGCGCGAGGAGAAATAATATAATATCGTGCTTCCCCTGTGAATCACAAAGAGAAAAAGCACCGGAATGTTCTTTTCTTTTTGGCCTGCAAGTTAATCAGATAATTTTATTAAAGAACCACATATTCGGAATACTTTCTTTTGTTTTTTTATCATATGCCTCAAAAGATATTCTATTCTAAAGAAACAGCATTCGGGTTGCGTTGCCATCCATTTCGTAAAATAAGAACGAAATAAGAACGCGTTTCGTAAAAACGAAAAGTAAGAAAACTCGCCTTACGAGGCGCTCGCTGCCTGGCAATATTATGCGCGAGTGTAGAAACAACCGCTGCCCACAAAGTGGCCATTACGTCCGTTATGTAACACAACCCAGCTGCGAGAAAAGTGCGTGGTCATCGTCTGCGCTGTGCCGCAATTTACTCGCAACTTACGGAGTTACAGTAAGGTACCAAAAAGAAGATCCTCCCTAACATAGGCATTGCGTGAGCATCCAATATAATGAGCTCTTTATGTACCAAAGTGCTTATACGTCATGGTAAGAACGGCGCGAGGAATGTGGACAAGTAAAGCGGACACAAACAAACACAAAACAAACCATGACAGCGCACGCCAACGCGACAGACAATAAACAGGAGGCGTTTGTTCATGTCTGTTTTTCTTGTACGCAGTTTACATAGCAGTAAATATGTGTCGCTGTGTTCTAGTGAAAATCCACTGTTATCCGCAACAGTATTTCACATACTTGTTCCTATTATCTGGAGCATTCTTTCACACACCTGTAACTGTAACCATGTTTATGTATCAGGGAGAATGTTCCGCTTAAAGCTGGAACCTAAGTTGAACGATATGGAGAGTTACGGGTACAGGTTATCCTCACCTGCTGTTTTATGAAGAGAAGAATCAAGACCAATTCGTCGGCATCGCCGACGTGATTCAACTATAACGTCAGTACTAACATATACACCAACGGCTGCGCTACTATTCCTTTCTTTTTGTGATATTGTGCCACCTCCACCAAGCCATATATTTTTGGTTACTGTTATGCTATATGCTAAACTTTAGTCTAGCATTATTTACTGTACACCGCCCAGCATTGCTTGTGTTTTTGTTATTTCCCTTATGCATTGGATTCTTTTCGTCCCCGTCCGAGCCTTGTTCGCACTCCATCTATCCGCCGCACAGTTCGTTCGTTCGTTCGTTCGTTCGTTCGTTCGTTCGTTCGTTTTCGTTCGCTCGCTCGCTCGTTCGTTTGTTCGTTCGTTCGTTCGATCGTTCGTTCGTTCGTTCGCTCGCTCATTCGTTCGTTCGTTCGTTCGTTCGTTCGTTCGTTTTCGTTCGTTCGTTCGTTCGTTCGTTTTCGTTCGTTCGTTCGTTCGTTCGTTTTCGTTCGTTCGTTCGTTCGTTCTCGTTCGTTTTCGTTCGTTTTCGTTCGTTCGTTCGTTCGTTCGTTCGTTCGTTCGTTCGTTCGTTCGTTCGTTCGTTCGTTCGTTCGTTCGTTCGTTCGTTCGTTCGTTCGTTCGTTCGTTCGTTCGTTCGTTCGTTCGTTTTCGTTCGTTCGTTCGTTTTCGTTCGTTCGTTTTCGTTCGTTCGTTTTCGTTCGTTCGTTCTCGTTCGTTCGTTCGTTCGTTCGTTCGTTTTTACCTGTCTGTTACCTGCCTCTTTTCACCCCTCCTTAAGCCAACGTGAAGTATTGGGGGAGCAATATGGTCTTGCAAATCAGGTCAGTTTTTCCGTCGTCCTGCCATTAAACTTCATGTTCATGCCGCCACGCATGAACTGGCCAGCACACTTTCGACAAAGTCTACACATTATGCCATTTTTCCTATTCCTTATTTCCCATCCCTTCTATTCTCCATGAGCTGTTTCCAAAGAGGGACCATCATAATGTATTTCCATACTTCCATATTTCCAACTTCTTCCCCACATCTTTAATTTTCTCTGTCGTGTCCTTTTAGCACGTACAATTTGCAAATGATAGCGTCATCTTCATGCGTTGCTCGGCGCTAAAGCTTGTCATACATATTTAACTTCTTTCCAGATAGATTCACTAAGCGGAAAGTACTTGCAGAATTTTATGGCTTAGCGGCTATGACACTGCGCTGATAAGAACGAGGTGATTGGTTCGATTTTCTGCCGCATATCGATTCTATCGAAATGCAAAAAAAAATATGCTTGTGCACCGTTTGTTGGATGCACATTAAAGAGCCTCAGGTGGTCAAAATTAATCCGGAGTCCCCCAATACGAAGTGCTTCATAGTCAGATCGTGGTTCCGGCACGCAAAACTCCAGGATTTAACAAAGGTATTCTTGTAGCAATAGTTATCATGTCATGTAGTATTCGCTGTCGGCTAGCTTCTCAGCTTCATATTCGCGTCTCGTTCGTGTCAGTATGCCAGGCCCCTCTCCTCCATAAAAAAACAATGCCAAATGGTCAGCGCATCAAAGAAAATTAAACCTGTTCTCACTCGCATGGTGTCGTTGAATGGCAGCACTTTAGTTTGAAGTTCTCGATCATAGCTGCGGAAACATCAGTATGAAACATCTTTTATTTTCAGCATTTTATACCGCGCGCTGACGCTGTCGTTTACTCTCTTGCAAAGCAGCCATATCTCAAACGCAATTTCAAAACTTCAAACGTACCAATCTCCCTCCGAACGCAAAATTGCCTTCTGTTGACACTCCCATCAAGGGGGCTGTCTCGTCTTCATTCGAGCAGAAACGTTGAATGTCAGCTGAATATGGCCCCTTTTTTTGCATTCAGCATTTCGACATACTATGTTTACGAGTTCCCTGTGGTTTCAGCCATAATATACTCCCACTTAAGGGTAATGGATAGGAAGAGCAAATGAAAGAGCCATTTCTGTGTCGCCCGCGTATAGACGCCGTTCTGCAGCAAGTGCACTGACTTTAGGAAGCACGCTTGGTTGATTCAACGCTTGCGTATACGCGACTCAGGGCACACCACACAGACCGTGAACTTTCAGCTGAACTCGACACCGTGTTGCGACAATTACACTGCCCCCCCCCCCTCTTTTATTTTTCTTCGCGGCGTCGCGAAAGACTGCCGTGTTGGAGGAGCTAGTTGACTGCGCCTTAAAGAACGCCGTTCGTAGCAATGAAATGGCTGGTAATACTATTCCTTCTATGCCACCCATAGCGGTTGCTGACCTAAGTAATAACTTTGACTGTAGTTCGTTGGGTAATTTAGGAAAGTCATCGAGTAAACCTGAGTGCCCCTATTTTTTAAATTTTTTTGCTCTTCCCTTCGATCAGCCATATCTGTCCGTTTATGACATTAACTGCCAATGCTGTTAAAGCCTCCCTGCTCCATTCTATTGGCAGAGACAGCATTTTTCTCAAAGCTGCGCGTTCAGCAGCCGGTTCAGTGTTTTGTGCAAAGCGCCCTTGTCTGTCTAGTCATGTCCGTAAAATCCTTGAATGCACTTCTTTTTGCCGTACTGTCATCGCGTCGGCGCCAGACGAAAATGGGTTATACCCCCGATGGCCTGGAAAATGCGGCGTGCAGTGCAGAAAGTCATGCGAGCTCGCCTCGAGCAAACACGCGTTCGGGCCACTGCTCGCGCGTTCGTCGTCGTCTGCTTCCACAGCTGGCTCCGACGCCACTCATCATGCCAAAAAAAGGACAAATTTAATTAAGCAAGAGTTAATTAGGGCACTCAGACCCACGACCTTCGGTGAGAGTCGAACCCTCGATATTATATGGAAGTCGAACCCACGACCTTTGGTGTTAATTATTGCATAGTTAATTAAGGCACAATAATTAAGGTAGCGTCAATTAAGGCGTTCGAACACGCGACCTTTGGTGGGAGAAAGCAATGAGAAGGAACAACGCATTCGAATGAGAATTTCAAGTAATTTAATGAATGTCTCTTGAGCGCGCAGTCTTTTGCCTTCGCTCTGTTTGGCGTACGATATAAAAATGACTGCAAATTTTTGGCACTCCTTGTGAATATTCGCCCGTGAAGCAGGAATGATTGGAATGATAACTTTATTCCATTTTTCCAGTTCCCCTTACCCCGAACATAGTCTCGCGTGCCATCAAGTTGCATAATAAGGTTTTTCCATTCACCCATTTTGTTTGAAACGAGATGCTATCGCGAAAATGCACGCGCTCGAATTTCTGTAAACAGGGATGCCTTTTTCTTCTTTCTTTTCATTGTCTCAGCGCGGTAAGTAGACATCGTTCGGGTCTCGAAATCTTCCTTCATCGTCTTCATGGATGCGGAACGCAACCCGCATATTTTCAGTGTAATCTTCAGTCGAAATTAAACGAAAATTACTAGCAGGGGTTTCGAAAATAAGGAGAGCCCTCCTTTGTACCATAATTTACTTAATCAATCAATAACTAATAATATTACCAAAGCAATGTACAATCTTCTTTTTGCCGTCAATGTGGCACTTCGTTATGTTTGGGTACAATGCATCAAAATCTAATAGTAAATATGATACGCATTGAAGAATTAAAGCACGTAAAATTTAGAAAACAGCAAGTAGTGATGTAATATATATATATATATATATATATATATATATATATATATATATTAGTAGGAGACGAACCCACAACCTCCGCATTACGCGTGCGTTGCACTACCAATTGTGCTACGGGGGCTGCTATCAAACCGTCCACTAACTTGGATATTTATGCTTTCCTAGATCTAACCCTAGGAGTGTTAGCCAGCGCCACTCAGAGCCGAGGTGGACGGATGGGAAATATCCTTTTTTTGTCCGATGGCGACACGTATATATATTATGGCGTCTTTGTTGGACCGACGTTTACTTAGCCCGACTACTCGGCATCGAACCTATGATGATCCTACGGCACTAAAGATGAGGATCGATCAACGTAGCATGATGATAATATACAGACGAAGAAGACATGCGAATAAACGCGCACACTAATTTCACACCCACGTGAAAGCGGCCATCCTGGCCGCAGGTCAGTGCGACGGAGAACGGCGCGTGAAGGGCTTCATGCGGAAAACATGAACGACCTTCTGTGCTGCGACTACGGCGGTCTGTTACGGCGGCGGCAGGAGTCATGCGTTAATTGACTGGAGATGTCTGCTCCATGACTATGTATGGCCCGATGAGCCGCGGTTGGAACTTGTCCCACAAGCCAGGAGTTCGAAAGGACGTCAATAGGGGTACCTCGTCACCAGGTCGGAAGGACATAACGCGGTGGAATGTGTCGTAAATGGCCTTCCGCTCTCGTTGTCTGGCCGCTGTGTTAAGGCGAGCACGCTGGCGACACTGACCGAGTCGTAAAACGAATTCTTCGCTAGACGATGTAGATCTATTGACAGGGGAATCAAAGAAAGAAACCTCGAAATCGAAAGTAGGCGAGCGTCCGTAAACCAGGCAAAATGGCGAGTAGCCGATGGTGCGCTGAACGGCCGTGTTGTAGGCGAAAGTGACGAATGGTAGAGGCTTGTGCCAATTTCTCTGGAATTGAGGAAGTAGTGCCCACCGCTTCGAGTATAACACCTCATGAACTATAACTGTGATATCTTGCACAGGCAGCCTTTAAGAGCAAGCTTTAGCTCGGGCCCAGCTCTGACACGGCCTATTCAAATACATGTAAAACGCGAAAACGCTTTTCTGAAATAACCCTTGAACCCATTTTAATGAAATTTGTTGTATTTGAGACAGAAAGTTAAATTCTAGTGACTGTTGGTAGCGGAATTTCGATTTAGGGCTTGAATTTTATTAAGAGAATTTTCAAAAATTTGGAAGTTTATAAAAAATAGACGCACGAAGATTATAAATTAATAGTTCTGCATCAAAAACAGATATCGCGGTTCTGTAAACAGCATCCATTAGATAATTTAAAGCGGACAAATTCTATATGTCACTTTATATCTTACGTAAATTTGTTATGTTGTGTACAAGGGTTCCGCAAAAGTTATATTTCCAAATTACTTAATTTTCTAAAATTCATGTGTAACACATCAATTTTGTCCGCTTTAGATTTACTATTAGTTGCAATTCACAGAATTGGGTTATTATTTTTCATTGCTGAGTTACAGAGTTGTAAACTTGATAGTTTGGATTTCTGGAAATTTTCGATTTTTGTCAATTTGTAATAAAACATTGACAGTCTAAATCGAAAATTTAAAACCGACAGTCAGTAAATTTTAAGTTTTTTCTTTTAACTGCAACAAACCTCGTCAAATTTGGTGCATTGATTGCCGAGAAAAACTAATTCTCCTTTTACATGCATTTAGATCGGAACACCTGAGCTAAAGCTTCCTCTTAAAGATTTTTGAAAGTGTTCGCTTAAACACCCTGTATAGACGTCAGACTCTGGAGTTTTGCAAGACGCGTAGCGCCACCTGCCGGTGCGAAGAGGCGCTAATTGAGTAGTGCGAAGCCCGACTCCCCTGCTAAGTTGCATATGCAGCTAGCGACTGCGAAACAACGATTTGACTAGATTTTGGTCCATATTGCGAGTGCTTTGCGCATTTAACACCCAGACAGAGAGCTATGAATTTCTACGCTAGTCGGACGCGCCGCCGAACTGCCATAAAGCGCTTGCTGGCTCACTCTTCATACTGATGGCGGAAACGACGGCAACCGCGATAGCTCCTCGCGCTACGAAGAAACGCCGCAATCGACGCTACTGTTGTGTTGTAAATTGCCATGAACGTGAAGGACGGAATAACAACGTTCAGTTTTACCGATTTCCATCGCGATCGTATGAAGGAAAAAGGCGAGGGTGCTGGATACGGGCCATTCGACCTGTTGGATAAGCGAATTACTTGCATTCCTCACAGCACAGCGGCTCGCATGAGAAAGTGCGACAGTTTTGTTCTGCTGTAGTTGTGTTGCGTAGCTCTGACGGAGGACCGCGGTAACCAAGCGAAAACTCAAGAATCTGTAGCCGCCACTTCGTTGGTAACAGAAAAAACAACGTTGCGAGCCATCCTGCGTTTTTCAAATTTGAGCAATCATGTTGCTGTAGGAGCATTGCATGAGTAATTGCGAAGTAACGCACGTGTGTAAAATAAAGAAATGTCGCGTTTATTTACATTTATTTGTGCGCACTTGTTGAATTGAAGCGTCTGCGAAAAGTTCGAAGCTACTGAGCGAGGCTGTAGCTCCTGCGAGAAAGAAAGGTGCGGCCCGTAGGCCCTGTAAGGAGCTTACTTTCGTTATTTTCGCACGCTGTTTGCTGCCTTGGAAAACGTTTTCTGTTTGATGCTCTCAAAAAGGCTATGGAAGGATTTACTCTCTGTAAATAATTGCGAAAAAAAAACATTAAGATAAAATGCGTAAAAATAAAGTACATACTTAAGTCTTGTGGTCAGGACATTTTCAATACGAACCAATTTTAAATGCTTAGATTTTTATGCCGATATGCCTATAAACAAACCTCATGCTCTCGGTATTTGCGAGTTGCAGCACGCCGAAATAACACCTGAGACTTCCTTTATATTGTACACGTACTTCGCCCTGCTGATCTTCCTCCCTTTCCAAAGCGTGGATGGGCGGAAGAAGCTTTGCAGGTTCTTGATTTTCAGGAACCCGCGCCTCAACACAACCGAAGGCGGAGGGTTCATTGTGGCCTATGCACCTTCGCTTGGGGACAGCTCTTTTTGCGCTGGTGACGCATTTTTCCGCAGCGCCGCCATGGGCAGAGTCTGAGGCCTATACGAGGGGCGACTGTTGCGGGCCAGCGCAGCGAGCTCGTCTGCGCGAGGCTGTGGTTGAACGATTGCTTGAACGCTGTTCCGAGTTCATCTTGTTTGCAAGCTTACTGAATAAATACCTTTCCGCTGTGGCAGGGGCTTTGTTACTGGAGCTTACGGTTGGCAAAGTGCCGAGAATGGAAACGAGGGCGCTTCCGAGTCGACGGGAAAATATTTCGCGTATGAGACCTTCAGCTATATCGCAGCTCAACAAGTAGTGCAGCAGTTTGCTGAGAGCTTAAAGGCGTATTTGGGTGCCACACGCACACCATACCGGGTCTGCGCTTCTGGTATAACGAAGTTGGCATAACGAGTTCTGGTTCTGGTAACGAGTGGTTCTGGTATAACGAGTGGGAAGCTGGGCTTCCCGCTGGCTTAGCTGAACTTGTATTGCCGACGCCGCAGCCGCGCCGCGAGTTGCTTAGTGAAGGCGCGTGTTTGTGAACTGACCGTGTAAGCTTTCCATCAACTGCTTTTTGCGCGTTACTTTCATTTTATTCTCCGTTGAGTGGTTTTATTTTATTTCCTTTCTCTCACATGTCGGGCAAGAGGAGTGGCTGGTGAGAGGCGCCAACATCTATTTACATACATTATTTAATAAAACGTGCTAGCGTTATAGAAACACATGTCGGGAAGAATAAGTCACGCAATATTACTGGTACCCCAAATAGCTGCGTCTAACTGGTTAATTATGGAGGGAAAAATTAGGCACACGACATACGTAAGTAAGCAAGTACACATGTTGCAAGGAAATTCACCTTATGCTCTTGCGATTTGCCACAAGCTACTCCGTTTTTCTGTGCTCCCAAAATAAAAGTTATTTTGTTTTAAAGCGATTTCTTATATTAAAGCATTCGTCGTAAACAAAGTGTCTGCGCAGTCTTGATTTTTTCCCGTCTCGTAATGCCCGCTTCCGAAACGCTAATACAAGAACGCCTTGAAGTGGCGAGTCAGTCAAGCTGGTTTGTGTTCACAAGAAAAAAACAACGCAAGACTACGGGATGAAGCATTAGGCCAGAAAACAGGGCGACGTCTCACGACTTAATTAAGGTCTCTTATTCCACGTGAGGCAAAATATATTGCGTGCTTTCCTTTATTTTTGGTTAGACCGAACAGATTTTTTTTAATCGCCTCTAGCAAATGACATAACTCTAATTCTTGAGATGCATTATTTGAAAAGGCGGGCATTACTTGCACGAGAAATCAAAATTCATAATCGACTTCTCTTTAAAGAAATGCTAATTGACTTTCAGCTTAATTGCTTTCCAGCACATTACAATTTCAAATGGTAGCCGCCGAGTTTGAAAGGCACATTCGTTTCTAACAAATTCTGGACATGAAACTAGTTTCGAGGTGTTTATTCCCTAAGTGTGCGAAGACAATGGCTTTTCAGTTATTCTTGTGATTCAATGCATTAGAAGGCGTTCTGACTAAATAGCAAATGAAACAGTAGTGCATTTTTACCCCAAGTCTGGCGGCGCACATCTCGAAAGCGCTGTCATCCTCAGAATTCATTCCAAGAGGACATGCTTTGCACGGTGACGGGCTGCACTTTGTAAATTGCAATATGTGCCGTATTTAAGATGGGCGTACACATATGCAAACACACTGTGGCACACACACGTACCTAGGGGAGCGCCCGGGTGGGCCCGGACCTCCCCCCCCCCCTACGAAACTAAGCGGCAACCCCTCCCCCTACTCGCGCCACCACTCTTCATACACATTGCTAAAACACCGCCAAATCAATCTTGAGACTTGACAGCTGTTCGGCGGTCAACATTTTGCTGCCTTTTTCGCTCCTTTTCGACGGCGGTAGTCATCGGCATCTCCTGGGGTGTGAAGACCAGTTTTCACATCGATTTGGTGCCCGCACGTTTAACTAAATATCTGTTCAGTTGTCACCATCTATTACAACGGTCACGCGCATCGCTATTGCTTCGTTAGTTCAACCTTTGTTTAGACTGATCCAGGGACCAGGAATGGGATTCGTTTCGTAGTCAATTGGCCTGCATTCTCGTGGAGCGAGTTACAGCCGGAGACAACTCCATTTGTGTTTAAAATTTCCTTTTGCTTCATTATTTCCTCGAGTGGCGGCTCGCCGCGACGCTAACATATCCTCGGAACCATATACCTGCGATATAGGTTAGATGAGGTGCAAAATAATATCATGCGAAACAGCGTCCATGATCAAACCCTGAAATAACTGTTAAACTCATAAGGAATATGAATGTCACCCATTACCTCGTCTGGTATTTCCGTAATTGTACAACACTTTTCACGCAAAACTGGCAATGGAAACAAGAGTCGCAAGGAGTTGAGAAATTGAGCCATCTACTAAGGGAGAGAGCCGAGGCAACAGTCAGACAGGAAGGAAAAACGAAAATTCCCCAATTTAACCATTGTTTGTGGAACTACTTATGGATCAACATCTTTTTATTTAAAGAAGTAGCGAAAACACCGCCACAAGTGAAGGATGATTCCGTGTGTTTTGAATGACGCTTTACCGTTATCAATCTAACTGCCTGACGTAGCCACTTCTTAGCTATGCTTTTGTGGGTGTTTTTCTAACCTTCCGCGGTGGACGCAGTACGTCTAGAACAGCAGCGTCCTGCGCTACGGTTGTACGGGACTGGCAGCCACGCATCATTACGCAACTTCTCAAATAACAATACGAGTCGGTTGTGGCACTTAACTTGGTAGAGCAGTAAATGATGGACCGAAGAGAACTGTGATTCTTCCTCAGATATATATTTATCTGTATTTCTTCCAGAGCTAATTTTAAAAAACGCTACTAGAAATCTTTATTTTAAATTTTCGCTTGTCGACTTGTTCTTGGCACTGTTCTTCCTGCGCGAGTTCATTTGATGTGGTTGCTTCTTTGTCAAGCAAAGGAGAGGTCTATCTCACAGGCGTATACCTGTGAGGTACACCTTATTTCATTTCTCTTCTACATGTTTACGCGCTTTTATGGCGAACGGTGGGCATTATTCACATTTACACTAGTAAAAGTAACCCTCCCACCTCATTTGCACAGAAAAGTTACATTAGGTTGCCCCCCTCCCCAGAAAAAAGATCCTGCGTACGGGCCTGTTGTGTCATGAAAGGACAAGTAATAAGTAAAAAAAAACTGAGTAGTAATCATTCGTTGATTATTCAATTTCGCATTTCAATTTATTGTGCAAAATGTTCGCCTATTCGGGCAATCAAATTCAAGCATTAGAATTGTGCTATATGCCACAGGCATTCATTAATACCCTGTTCAGCATAAAACAACACACCAAGAAAACGCGAAATCAAAGAGCAATAAAATGTTCAAGAGAATACCGCTTTTTTCAAAGCCGGCATTGGAGTAACAGCGAAACCAACAGATTGAAATACATCGCATAATATACCCAAATAATGCGACGTAAAAGGGGGAGGGGGGGGCGGGGCAAAGCCTCTCAGCAACGAAAATACTTCGCGGCACGTTATCTATCGAAACGAATGGCGAAATCCTTTCAAAGTCCGAGACATAGTGGTGAAAAGAAAAAAAAATTCTGTACGATAACCAGGGACACATGACGGCAAAGAAAGGCTCGACAGTGAGTGTAAAGAGCAAAAACTTGATAAGAGAGAAAAAGTCAGGGAGAGGCGTTAATGACCCAAAATTCAGAGGTGTTCATGCCACTTAGAGTCTCAGCGGCAGGTAGCAACACAACTGTCTGTTGGTTGCAGGTACAGAACATGCGTAATTTATATGAGTCACGTCTAAAATAACAAGTTTCTCTCATTTCTTATAGCTCAAATATTAGTGCACGTGATAGAGAGACAGAGAGAGAGAGAGAAAGGTAAAGGTACTCCTTTCTGCAGCCCTTTAGACATATTTAGAAAGCGGTGTCATCAGTTTCTTTTATTGAAAAGGAGTTTGTGCAGACTCAAATTACGGCTGCGCGTGTGTGATGACGCTGCGTGCCTTTGGTATGTGCGCATGCAGAGACGTTTTTGTGCGCAAAAATCGATTGAACGTCACTAAAGAGGCGACTGCGCTCGTGGCGCCATCTGTCTGGTTCTGCGCGATTTCGTCTAACCTATCGCATCTGCGTGATTCTAGCAAAGCTGCGCTTTCCAGTGTGCATCTATACATGCCGGCATCAGAAACCATGTTAGAGATTGCGAGTGTATTTCTTCAGCGTCTATAGTAAGTGCCCGTTAAATAAAAAAAAAATACCGCGCTTCCATCGTCGCGTCACCAGGCGATAAAGTGAACGCTGGCTCATCAGAGTACTGCGAGCAGCGACTGATAAAATTGTAATTGTATTACTGGTTCAAACCTTGTGAATATAGAGAGCTAGACAAAGAACATTTAATAGTCTCATAGGAACTGAAGGTCAATGCGTAATCCTTTCCCAATGTCCGAGCTAGCCTAACCCGTGAACTGCCAATTTCAGTTCTTTAAATTGTTTGAAAAAATAGTTGTATCGTGTAAAGCGTGAGTGAGTAATATATTCTGATTGCGTTGGAAATGTTGGCAACCGCTGTGTCGCTGACTTCTCCACAGTCAATAGCTAGCCCAATGAGCAAACGATGATCGCAAAATGAGCTTCTTGATTAAAACCCACGCCCTGCTCATGCGGATAACGTTTTGATTTTTACGGTTCAGACAAAGGTGGGGATAGTATTTGATAAAATATCAGGGTTGCCCGATCGAGGTTACTCGCAAGAAGAGACCCTGGAACAACGATGCCAAAAGCAATTACTGCTCTCACCGTCTTGGAGACGAACTATTTATGGCGTGGTCATATATTGTAGCGTATGGGAAACTTATCATCCGCTTTCCGCAACTATGCGCCAAAGATTCATTAGTTCGGCATCACATTGGATATAGTATGAAAAGTGATTACACAATGTATCCTTACATCCGGCGCGTAACCACGTGAGCGAAAAAGAAACAACAAAGCAAAACAGGCAGCAACGGAGCGTTTTGTTCCACGGATACGCAACACACATCTTCCTCTATCTATTCACTATAAAATTTACACATACTTACCCATCGGGAAGACGTCCGCGCAAATATTTCGTTTTATATTAACAGCTGTCACAAATTGTTTCGCCTCGCGCAAGACGCACGACTAAACGTAATCGACAATGAACCGCCAGTTCATAATATTTTATCAGTGCATTTGACAGAAACAGATTGCAGAAAACACCGCGACCTGCCATTAACAAACTTGCTAGCGTGTCGTGTGCAGAGGAATGCGGAAAAATAATTCCGAAGCTAGCCTCGCCCTTGTCATCGGCGGGAGCGGTACGGCGTCTAACGAAAGTTCTGCGGTGACGTAAGCGTTGCGCGAAGCAGCTCAGCGTCTCCCGAGGTGGTGGTGTGGATGAATTGTGGGCGGGGAATGGGGCTTGGTTCTCGAAATAGCGCGTTTGTCCATCTGTCGGCGCGTGTCTCCGAGGTCTCAAGGAAACGCGAGAAGTTCAAGGGAGAAGCACAAGAAGCAACTCGCCTACGCATATCGCGTGCTGCGGAGACGTCGGTGACACTAAGAGCTCCGCAGGCAATTTTCTTGTCGAGGCTAAGTTAGGAGCGCACGTCCCGTATGATCACGCTTACACCACACAGGCACTTGCGTCACTTGCTATGTTTGCCCCTCTCTCTCTCTCTCTTTGCTTTCTTTTATAGGGCTTCTGGACTACGCTGTGACACGGCCGTCGCTGTACAGGTGTCCGGTGCCAGGCTGGCTCTTCTTTTCGTTTTGTCAGGGACAAGCTTTAGTGTTTCTGTCACGCTAAGCTTGTATTGTGCTTTGTTCTTTTTTGTACACGTTTATGTTTTCTTCTGAAAAATTCAGCTGGCAAAAACAAAACGGCATTGTTATCTTTTTAATTGAAGGGGACATAAAAGAGATTTAATAGCCTTTGTAATTGAAGCGTTTACTCCTTTTCGTGTAGTAGTAGAAATAATATTAAATACGTCGTCCATCTCTTGATTGTCGTCCGCGCACATAACCGTAGGCCACGTCGAAAAGGAAAGGCGGCTGCGGAAACTCTGTTTTCCGGCTTTAAATTTACTTTAGTAAACTTAAATTTAGTAAAGGGAAAGACTAAACTCAGTTTTCGATAAAAAGCACCACGCAGATTTTGTTTTATCAGTTGAAGAAGGCCGATTAACAATGACTTAAGTTACAGGGGTTAACGTCCAGAAATGGTACGGTGGCGGGTTATGGGTAGCTGCGACTCTAGGCTGAGAAATAAACGCGCGAAGAATGGAACGCAGGACGCACCGTTTGCGTAGAAGAATGTACCGATCCCACGCGCTGTGCGAATCGGTTTCAGTGAAGCTTTGAATAAGTGTCGGTGAAGAAAAAAGAAATTCAGTATTGGGGTTTCACGTGCCAAAACCCCGATATGATTATGAGGCACGCCATACTGGCGGCCTCTGGATTAATTTTTTGACCGCCTTGAGTTCTTTAACATGCACCCAGTGCACGGTACACGAGATTGTTAGCGAAGAACGTTGTTCTTGTTCAACTATTTGCAAGCATAGAGCGCCACGACCACGTTGAACTCACTTTCACTCGGAAACATCTCACTCAATCTTGTAACGCTCGAACATATGTAGCGCACGCATGACGACAAAGTATAATGACGAAACGACGACAATGACATGACGGGCACGCCGCGGGGGCGGCCGTAGTGGTGGTGGGTCATAGCAACAGGCGGATTTAGCCTGGCGATCAAGGCCGGCAATTGCTCCACCCGGATGTCCCCTACAATATAACTGCGGTATTTTCCCACATGTCCATCCGACCAGTCTCTCCTAAGAGTGAAATAAGAGGACGTGACAATTCTTCTTTGAGGGCTCTAACTGATCCTTCTGCGAACACAAGGTGTTGCAGGCGCGCGTGCGGTAGGTCATTCTTTTGCAAGTTCTCCAGAACAGCATCCCTTTCATCTAGGTATTTCGGGCACGACCACTGAAAGTGTTCCATGTCTCCTGTCTCGTCGCATGCCGTACGATTTGGAGAATCGATACGCCCCGTCTGAAATACCCGTGCTGGCGTACGAGAAGGTCCTCTCCTTATCCCATATAGACGTGATGCTTCCTCTCGACACAATCTCTTGGTTGCGCAGGTCATATGTGGTAGAAACCATAGCGATTCTAAGTGATTTCAATGTCAGATCTTTTAACTCGATTACCTTTTGGGGCCTTCACTTTGGGAGGATGACAGCGTGCTTCGTATACAAGAGCATCAGCTTTTCCATTGCCAGCATTACCAATGCGGGAGGGAATTAGCGAAAACTCTACCGAAGACGGCGTGACGACGACGGCGTGGTGTCTTTACATGTCCAGCAACTTCGTACATTACCCCTTCGTCAATCTGCCGTACTTCACCGCAGTACACCAGCCTAACTTAGTGGACAACATTCCCAAAAAATTATATTTGAGAAGATTGGTCGAGTTTCAACAAGTTTCAAACAGCAACGTCGAGACGGTACCTTATATTCCAATAACATACGCATTACGGCACTCAGTTCTAACTTCGCAGATGCTTCAGAACAGTGTCTTGGTCAGGAGCAAACAATGATATAACGCAGCTCCAAGCGTCGACTTAATGTAATAAATGCGTATGTTATTAGAAGGAAATGCTCTCTCGACGTTTTCGGCAAAAAGTTATTGAAACTAGGTCAACCTTTTGAAATACTATCTTTTTTACAGTGCAGCCCGCTGAGTTAGGCTGGTATGTTGCGGGGAAATTCAACAAATGAAGTTGAGCAGAGTAACTAGTTGGACTTGTTGGTTGAACATAGTGTAAGGCTACAGCGCGCATACCGACGGAGACAACGGAGTCGTGTCTGCGCACTTTGTGTGCCTCCTTTGTCACCCTCGGTTCCCGCGCTGTAGCCGTCCACTACGCTCAACAAATTATGTAAAAGGCAAAGTCCGAAATTTTTGGCTATGCATAAAATCAAACATGCATCGACCAGCCCCCGCCATCTTAAATACCATAAGTGAAACTGCGTGCCTTTAAAAAAGCAGATCTCTGTCATTCACTTACTGGCAAGTCTGCTTGGAGTACGCGTGTCCATCCTTGTAGTCCGTCCTCCGGAGTCGCTCGTTGGTGGCGTTCACCTTCTCCCGGATCGTCTCCATGTCACACTCGTCCGCTGCGAGACCGCATAACATTACGCTACGAGTTCGAGCAGTCGTTAGTGGTGCTTTTGAAACGTGCAAGTTAAAGATGCATTGTAGTCCAGTCGTGGAGTTAAGTTAAAGCAAGGAGGCATTCTCTAACGAGCGTGGACGTTCCCTGAACTCACTTTTCCTATGGAGACATTGACCTTTTTATCTGCTCTCGGGGAACAGCTCGATAAATATACGTTACATACCCGATTTTTTTTTTCATTCCGTACTTCTATTTCACTACTAGCCATCTTTCTTTCTTTTTGTTCTTCGTAGTAGTGCAAGCACCATGAATTCCATCAAAGCATCGCGACACATGTCATAAGCACATAAGCAAGAGCGGGCAGTGACCTCACTATTCACTTCAGTCATAAGCCTCAAATTCCAGCAGAAAACAGTGAACAAAATCTGAAAGTCACTACTGGTGATGAAGCATGCATCCCCCCCCCTCCCCTTTGCTAGCTTGGCGACAGGAACGTTATTATCTGAGTATAATTCGCTTGCCTTCTGAATTGCCACTTCAACTTATGCGGTTGACCGCTCCTGTCTGGATGTGACAGCCGTGCAAATGTGTTGTGACAAGAGTGAAATGGCTAACGTATTGACGGGAGAGGCCTGAAGTTAAGAAAGTCGGCAAGGCTTTGAAGATAAAAAAAGAAGATGCTTGAGCGGACTCCGCTGACAGGTCGTTTAAAGCAATTATTAAACAAGCAGCAGGAAGGAAGCACTCTTCAGCGCGGCAACCTAAACAACTACGACGACATGAAGGCAAAGAATTGGAAGGACGGCGCTCTCTCGACGTGGTGCAGGCGCGAACAAAAACAGTTCACTGACCAGGGAGCAGCATAGTGTATGCTGCCGCTAATCGACTCTTGCACCAATCATTATCGTTCTCTTAGTTTCTTTCATGCGCTATTTTTCCGCGAACATTATGTTACCAGCTTTACTGCAAGATACTTCACGGCTAATTTTGTGATCCAGAAGTAAAGAGACAAGTTAATGGCCGCAAGTTTCTGCGCTGCGACTTATGTACTTTTTTTATTGCGAGTGAATAAAACTCCCACCAAGAGCATGCAGTCAATGAGGAAACGTAAGGCCAAAAAACAAGTTAGTTGTAGGTAAATTCTGTAGAAAGTAGAGCAAACCACACATCATGCATCTCGATTTTGTTATAAAGCTTCCTGCTGAAGGTCGTTGCCGCGTTATGGATTAACCACACACAAACACACACGGATACAATCCTGCATGTTTAAATTAACAACCAACGCACACAGCAGAGTTTTGCATAATACTCTTTGACATCTAGACTTCTCTGTTCTTTCTGGGAAACTGCTGCATTACTATTCTGAGAAATAAGTAGATAAAGAAACGGAAATCCGGGACAACGTTACTGCACTCCAAACACATGCCGGTGAGAGACTTTCGTCGAGACATGCGTGCATATACGTACCCACTCTGATAAAGTGAGGAAATGCCACGGCGTCTGAAATTCAAATGAGCAACGACCTGTCAGACCAACCACTCCACCACGCTTCGTCTGCGCTACCCAAAACTAGTTCCGTGGGGTGTTTCAAGTGTGTGTGGCGTGTAACACGTACCGCGTTTTGCTGTCGCGCGACACGCGCACGTCCTCCACGCTAAAAACTTCGAACTCTCGGTTGTTTTCCAAGTCTTATCAACTCTTAAACACTCGGGTACGTGCAGCAACCGCGTATTCTAGGCCTGTAAAACAATGACGCCCTCTTTACGCGGTTTCGTTTATTAAGGCCGGCTGTTTGCTAAGCATCAGCTACCACTACGGTGCTAAGTTTTCTTTTTCTTTCTTCTGTTTCTGCTCTCTCTTCTCTGTACACGGTGTACCCTCTTCTATCCAAAAAGCTAAAGCCACAGTAACATTCAACTAATACAGTGACCTATAATTTTCTCAGACCCGAAGACAGGTTTGGAGCATAATCGCTTTTGAAGTAGCTTCTCATTTCTGTGTACCGACTAGTATGTACCAGTGAGAAAAACCCTTCTTTTCTTTTTTCGTTTTTACTTCAATTGTTGAAAGCAGCATTTCTATGCGCGAGAAAAACGGAAGTCTATTCATGTTTGTTGCCGTAAAAGCTGCTTTTTTTTTGCTTAACCACTGAGATGAACGCATAACATCCATCTTGTGCATGCTGACATGTTGAGGCTGCGTCTTGAATTTTCATGCCAACTCGGGATATTAAAAGAAAACACTTGTCTGTTGTCTGTACAACAGCCCAGATCAGATGAGTGCCAAATTTTACGAAGCCTGACGGCAAGAATGTGGTTAAGTCATTTCCATGAGGATGTGAATGCATCCAATCTTCTCCCAGTAATATATATTTTGTACAAGCACTCCTCAGCAAATTTTGTAGGCTTTGAGCAACACTGGTACTCAATTGGGTACCCAGGGATGGAAGAAAATGAGTCAAAACTTTGTTTTCTATTAAAAACATGCAAGTGACACTTATAAATAATTTATCTATACTCCGCTCGACCGCTGCACGCAAAGCGTTCGCAGTTGTTACCTCTGAAAACACTTCCCTTGGCATTTACACCACCTCTGAAGAGCTTTGTTATGCTACCCTATCTTCCAAAAAGACAAAGTTGGCTTAACAAGCACGCCAAAAGTACTACGCTAAATACGGATTGTTTCAAATATATAGCCGCGACAAGGACTACTAGAAAGACATATTAAAGCTCTCCCAAAAAGATATTTCTTTCTGCTTTGTTGGTTAGTCTCTGCTATTCACGGAGGTAGCGAACTTTTATCACTTCTCTAAACAAACACAGTTTAGTCGAGGATACGGACAAAGACGCACATATTATCTGTCAAGAAAAGGTGAAATATTTACAAACGCGTGTGCTCATAACAATAAAGAGTTTTAATACACCGCAAAATGCTAGCGCTAGCGAGCGACGCAATACTGACGCTACTGCACGCTTGAAAGCGCGGCACAAACTATTGTTTAAAATAGCGGAACCGAGCGGAATGCTAACGCTAGAATGTACTAGAAATTGCTAACGCATACGCAGATTCGACGCCGCCTAGACGTGAAAGTTAACAAGTTACAAGTAAACCAAATGCACGTCAAATGTAAATGCAATCTGATGCTATAGCCGTATCATCAGCATGACGACTACAGCGACACTTTGGTTTTCCGCGAAATATGATTTTTGTTTGTGGCGCCACATGCAGTACAAGCAAACATTCGTTGTCTACAGCCTCTGATATCGCGCTGCATACTAGCCTGTCACTCGCGCTGCCGAATTTCGGGGACATCTGTTGCACGTAGAGCCGCTCTAAGCCTATAAGAAGCCGAAAAATTGATAACCGAGCTCGGAAGCAGCACTCAGTTGTCACAATGCTGTCGAAAAACATAAAGACCCAAATCTAAATATAAAATACAAGCATGTGATGGGAACAAATGGACCAAACAGCGCAGGATGACGACTCGACAAGATGCCAAGGGAGAGGCTCTCACCTCGAAAACGCCACCATGTATTTCACGTTAAATGGTTTTTGCGAGCGTAATAAATTTCAGAAATAGCGGAGGCACCAAACACCCTAAGCTCCCTTATCGTTCTGCGCATGCGTACTCTGACGCCTCTATTTAATTGCATGTAGCGCGCTGCCGCTTACGCTATATTAAAGCTCTCTAATGACCGTAAATTGCGATGGCACATTCCAAGGAACGGCACCTTAGTGCGTGCAACAGTTCTGCACGCGGCGCAACGCACATGGCGCAATGCACATGGCGCTCTAAGGGAACGTCGACAAAAAGAGCCGCCTTAGAACACTCCTGCAACGATGCCACAGACAACACAAGAGCAAACTAAGATGTCGGAAAACTTTGCTTCTTTCGCGAACTGCTAAAATATTTTTTTTAACGATTACATTTATTTTTTATAATGTTTCGGCAACGGTGCGACGCAGTCACACAGGCTGATTTTCCTGCTCTTTGCTGCTCGACTACGATGGCTGGAGGCTTCATCGCAAGTTTGCTTTTCCGCAGCTGGTCAAGATTTCACCAACGGACGGATAACAATCTACTAAACAAGAAATTGGCGTCACCGCCTGCTGCCAGCCTTTCCCTACTGCCTTCATACTGAGCATGCGGCTACATCAGCCCCACCTTGATCGGCTTTAAACGTACCCTGCGAGTACTGGGACCGTTTCGTTCGACAGCGGTGCGACACAGTCACAGGGTTTGATTTTCCTGCCCTTTTCAGGTAAGCTGAAGCTCTTGCGCCTGTTTTTCACCTGTTTCGTTTCGCACTGCTGCCGAACACAGCTGTTGTACCACTAGCCGAAATCGTTGCTGCTTTATGTTACGTTCTTAGTTGTTTGTCTTTCTGAACCATGTTCTCACTTTCTTTTTGAGAAATGTCGCCCTCAAGGTGGAAGCGCCAGGAAACAGATGACTCCGACAGTTCGCGACAAGAGTTGGTAAACTTCAGAAAGAAGGTTGTTGCTGAATTTAACGCTCAGGAAAAGCGTCCAATACTGTAGCGATACCTGTGATAGAGCGGTCGAATGTCACAAAGAAGTCAAAGATGTTATGGAAGGCACTTGGTCACGTAGAACTAGTAACCACGCACTGCAGGAGTAAAACCGCAAGCTAACCCAGCGAATTGAAGAACTCGAACGCTAATCTCGAACAAACAACATTGAAGTTAAGTACGTCCCAGCTACTGTGAACCTCTTGATGCGACCATGAAGTTGGCTGAGTTTGTCGGTGAGCCTGTGACATAAGGCGACATTGACATTTGTCATAAAGTGTCAACGGCAAAACAAAATGAAAGAACTCAGTCCCCTTCCACTCTGTCAAGAAGGATGACCAGCATAGCTGCGTATGTGGGCCCCTTAATGGCGAACTGCACCTCCGCCACGGATAGGCCTGACATTGCACTGCCTTCGGAATCGGCCCACATATGAAAAGTGCTCAACGCCTGCTTCACCACTGCCGCGGGTCGGCCCGGTATTTCCCTATCTACGGTATCGGCCCACGTGTGGGAAGTTTTGTGTCTACACACGGACACGTTCCTGAGGAAACTAGCCCTTAACAGCTTCGCCGTAATAAAAAAAATCATTCTTGTGAGGTTCGTGAAGCGAGAAAAGTGAAATTCACTCCTTGCGAAAGCAAACTCGGTTTACGACAGCCGTGCTGGGGCACAAAAAAAAGCCAGTGCTCTGTACATAAACGAGCATCTAACCCGACAAAACAAGCAGATACTTGGCGCTGCGATAGCAAAAGAGAGGCAGCTGGGGTGGAAGCACCTGTGGACCAAGGACGGGACGGTAATCTCACGTTGGGAAGATAGCTCCCCTGTGCTCCGGCTTATCGGCCCCGATGACGTACAGCTCATGACTAGCAATGCTGACCAACCGTGACAAGCATTTCCGAGCGCTGTTTTGTGGTCCCATGGTTATGTCCTTTATTTTAGCTGTGCCACGATGGCTGTTGCACCGGCAACCGTAAAGACACTTCGAAACAAAACTCCCTGGCCTTCGTTCACCTGGATGCACGATTACTGGAAAATAAGCATGATGATATGAATTCGCTCATTGATTCTACTGGTGTTCACTTTGTCGCCATAATGGTGTCAGAAACTTGGTACACGCGACACACCGTTCCATTTACGTGTACTGGTAATCAAACGTTTGTGCTCAACCGTCCGCAACTGCAGGGCGGCGGTGCGTTACTGTTATTTAGTCGCACTCATAAAGCGCAAACTTTAGAGTAATTCTGTTTGAGTGATGATTATGAAATATTAACTGTGCAAAATGGCTCCAAGGTTATATATGTGGTTTACCGGCCTCCAAAGGCTCGTTGTCATTCCTTTCCTAATTTTTCTGAAGTAATGATAGAATTTGTGTCACACAATAAGTATGTACTGTTTCTGAGCGGTGACTTGAACATAGATATGTTATCCGTTTCCAATATCAGTAGTCATTTTCTGTCAATCCTCACATCTAGCGGTTTTAGTTATGCTTTATGTATGAACCAACCTGCATCACTGATAAAATAGAGGGCCTTCCTGATGTCCTTATTACCAATGCAGACAATGACATTGTGTCAAGTGGAACAGTTGTTCGTGATATTAGTGGCCATCTTCCTATCTTTACTTTTATTTCTGGTGGAAACGAAGCAAAGCGTGAACGAAGCACTCCTAT